>NW_024469010.1:0-290225 GCF_003184825.1 Aspergillus fijiensis CBS 313.89 | reverse complement strand
CACTTCCTAATCAGGCTAGTGGGCTTGTGCTACCGCCTTCCCTAGGCAGGCTTAGCAGTGGTGCCATGGGAAAGGCAGCCGGTGTCAATATCAATTATCCACTAGCGAGACAACCAAAGTTGTTGCTACGTATTTGATCCAGCTTCGAGCATCTTTCACACCCGATTCCTTGATATATTCTTTGTCTCTAGCATCACTTATAGGTCAAGGAAGATGAGTCTCCATGGTTTACTCCTGGACAATCTACACCCTTGGGCACGAAACAGGCTATGGAAGTTTGCGCTCGAGCCGGGCGGCCTCGGATGTCCGCTGCCGGAATTAGAGCAAGTTAGGTTTATCCGGTACTGATCCGAAATCATCGGATCTCAAGCCGCGGTGACCCGAACTTTCCGCCCTCGTCATGCTCCCCTCGCCGACACGTACCTGGAGATCTTATGCTTGGCGGACAAAAACAGGCAATACATTGCATATTGCTTGCGCATGGGGGCTCAGATGTCATTCTGCACCATCATTCTTTCATGTTAACTCCGTGATAGTCGAGCGGCTTTACCTTCTCTTGCTACTTTCACTCGTACTTGCGGGTGAAAAATCGTACTTTGTTTGATCTTTTTGTTCTTGTTTGCCTCCTATCCGCAAGTCGATTGCTTATACTTCGAGGAAATACGACCATAACAAGCGATAAGGGATCTGTGGATTCTCAATGAATTACGAAGAATGCTCAAGTGCGGAGTACTCAGCTGCTAAGGTAGATGTACGAAGTGTCGGGGGTTTGGATGAGTGATTATTTCAGCTACGTGAGGCTATAGCGAAGAACTAGCAATATGGGCTGAGCAGCCTGGCTGTCGAGGGCTTAAGGCTGCCAACAAGAAGCGTAGCCCTAGCAGGCAAGGCCCTTTCTAGTCCTCCGCAGTAAAGGCTCTTCTTCGAGTCTCAATAAATCGATCAATGTCTTTACTTCCTAGGACTACTGTTATCAGTTATAGGCCTGCGTTTACTAGCAAACTACATATAGCAAAGCGTAACGTAAAATCCTTCAAGAAGTGAATTAGATCGTCGATTCAAATCCCAACATAGAGTTAGAATTCGAGTCTCCTGTATGAAGAGAATTAATTACACGAAAGGTAAACGTTTCCCCAGAGCAGCCTCGTCAGCTACTACCACTCCAACCCCTAAGCACCATCCCAATATCACTATAGCAAGAAGAGAAACCCAGCTAGCTTCTCCTTTACAGCTTGCCCTGACCAGCGTTGGCGGTAACGCTGGAGGCGACGGAGGTGTAAGCGGAAGCAGTGGCAATGTTCTTGCCGGCGAAGTTAGTGAGGAAGGCAGTGTCGGTCTCGTCGAGAGTGCCAGAGCTGCCGAAACCGTTGATGACACAGGCACGGCCAAGGGAGGCAGTGCAGGAAGATCCGGAAGAGGTGGAGGGGACAGAGAACATCTGGCCGTCGACGGGAGTCTCGACAATGGTGTCAACGTTCTGGAAGACGTTGCCTTCAGCAAGGATGTAGGCACCGGACATGACCTCGAAGGCGTGGCCGGTGTTGTCGTACCAGTAGTTGTTGACCTGTCATTTATTAGCCACAAACTCTACAGATCACCGAGAATATGCTAGTGATTGTCGAGAGGGAGGAGGATTGGAGTGTGACGTACGGCGTGGACGAGGGTGTTTCCTCCAACCTTGGGGGAACGACCGCTAGTGTGGTAGATATAGTTGCCCTTCAGGGTGACCATGTCGCTGGATCCATCGAGATAAATGCCCCAGTATGTGTAGCCGTCACAGGTAGCAGAGTAGTCAGTCAAACCGTCGATGTAGTTGTTGGTGATAGAGACACGGTTGTCGGCATCGGTTCCAAGGACGATGTGCTGGCGGCCAATGCGAGCGGTGGTCACGTGATCGATCCAGACCATATCGACATCGTCAAGAGTGATAGCATCACCACCCCAGACGTACTTTTCGTTAATGTCGGTGATGGCGATGTTCCTGAGATGCATTGTTAGAGGGGACCGCCTATCTCAAAATCGTATGATTGGAGACGTACTGGATGATAACGTTCTCAGTACCGCTGACAAGACGGAGACCCTTGCCCTTGATGATACCAGTGCTACCGACACCAACGATAGACTTGTTGGAGCCAACGGTAATACCGAGAACACCAGCGTTGTCGCTAGAAGGGTACAAGTGTCAGAACGATGCTCTATCAAGATAATTTGATGGTGGCTAGAGCAAAATCACTTACTAGCTCACGGAGACGGAGGGAGCATCAGGCTCGTAGTTCGTGCACCAGTCGTTTTGGTTAATAGCCACCTGACACGCACTTGCCGTTCCCCAAGGGGCACATCCAGTGGATGTAGTGGTGCCCTCAGTGCCGGTGAAGTCGAACGTCTTCTCGAGAATGATGACGCGGGCCTCGCTGTCACCGAGGTAAGAGACCAGCTCGTCAGTGGTGGAGGGATACACGGGAGTAGCGGAACCTCCCCCGGTAACGCCCTTGGCGAAACCCTCGGCAGAGCCGGAGACTCCGACAGCAGCGGCGGAGCCGACAAGTCCAGCGACAGCAGCGCTGAAGATAGCAGTGTACTTCATGTTGGATTGGAATGACAGAGAACAGAGATAGAGAACCAGCTATCTGAATAGAAAAAAGGGAAAGACTGAGAAAGAAGGACTGAAGTGAAAGAGGGAGAGAAAGAGGGAAAGAGTGGAATGAGAGAGAAAAGAAACCTGATGGAGGAGGGATGCTCCAGAGGACTTATATAGCTGGAATTCCGGGAATCATGAGGAGAAAGCCACCATCTCCAATCTGATGGAGCAGAGTCAAGATATCGAATGAAATTGAACGGGTGATCGAGGTGAAACGACCAAGGCCATTTTTGATTAGGAGCTAAGGACTCTTGCACAAATGCGTCAATTCTTCGTGATCAGTCCCAGACTTGGCGCCGGAGGACTGACCGAGGCCTTGCAAGGGAATCATGGAATTTTGGAAAGGTTGAACGAACCAGACCGTGGGCTGATTCAAAATGGGAAATGATAAGCAGCAGCAGCCACATGGTTTGTCCATCACCACGGAGAGAACCTCCTGGTTCATAGCCCATGAACACGGCGATCCACTGTCAAGGGGCGGCCGGTAGCAGATGGGAACTGGCGCGATAGAGGCGTTAGACTGTGGAGCATCCCGGGTGATTTACGATGTTTCATGATTATCACGCCGCTGCTATTTAGTCCCTGTAGTCTAAAGTAAAAATCACGCCGTGGCAAAGGCCGGAGGTCGGACCTCACCAGTACACGTAGACAGAGTAATTCTTCCGTCTTGGCTGGGGATCCGTGATATTGATGGCCAGACGAGGCCAGACGACTGCAGGACTGCAGAACGATGAGGATGTTGAGAATGATGGAACCTCGACTAGGGCGCCGGCCGGGGGGGTTAGGGCTTCGGGTGTAACACGGAGCCGGGCCGGAAACCTTCCGTGTCTCACGGTCTCACCCATCAAGGAGTCTCAGATCTTGTTGTGACTTCCTATTAAACGGTTGCAGGGTTGTTCCCCATGTTCCTCGCAGAGTATGGCTGGTGACTGCGGAAAAAGAATCTTTAGATCGTATCTGCATAGTGTCAGGAACGCTGAACCGCCGGTCCACAGCCAACAGGCAAGTGGGCCTTTTTTCCGACCCACCACATCGCGGGACCAGAAGTCCAAAACAAAAAGAACCCAAAAGAAACGTAAGATTTATTGCGCCGGCAAGCCAGTACCCCGTTTTCACTCCCAGAAGGGTAGCTCCGAGCGCTTCCAGAACACGAAGTATGTCTCCATCAATCGGATATTATGGCCACCTTGGTAAGGGAGGGCAATGTGATCCCATCAGCGTCTCTGACTGGTGCCATTGAGGACAAGAGTCTCCACTTGAAATAACCTCCCAAGTCTTCCAAGAGGATCCGGTCCTTGACGAAGAATGGGGATGACGTCCACCTGTGTCTTACATTCAAATTTAGCTGCAGGACGCCAGCGGAAATAAACTAATGGAGGTGAAGTCTTAATCTGAGACCAAAAGCCTTAGCAGTTTAAGCTTCTTGCAATGTGGTGATGAGATATGTACGGCGTGGTGAGGCCGGATTGTACGTGCGATAAGCCTACCAATGAAAGACATTTTATCTCTGTCGTCCAGCAACGGTCGGTCGAATTACCATCTCGGGCGTAGAGGCTCATATAACAGAGAACAGTCGGTGGATTAAGGGCTGTAGAACCATCGGGTTCCGGCCTTAAGCATGGGCAATGCTACTCGGTATCTGGACGAGCGATGAAGAGGGGTGGAATATTCAGTTGTTTTCATTTCCCGCCAGCGCCCTTGACCAGATGCAGCAACTTTTCCGCAATCCTTATGCAGCGGTTGATTCCTGAATGTTGCAATCTAGCATCTGGGCCCGCAAGAGAGTGGCGTAGCTGCGATATTGGCTGACTGTTTTGTTCGTCAGTCACAACTATAAAATGGCAGTTATAGGAGACCGGCTTCTTAGTGCAATTTACTTGGTCCCTTCCCGCTTTATGGCAGAGAAGCAGACTGCTCATATCGCCTCCGGTTCGGGCAATGATATGCATCTGCAGTGTCTTGATGGTGAGGAACAAGGTACTTGTGCTTCCATATCGCTCAAGTATTGGCAAATGTCGAGATGGTATGCTCCATACCAAGCCCAGCTAATGTGATAGTGACCACGCCCATTCCCACCGACTGACCATGTCGAATGCGAGGAGAGAAGGAAAAAGGGGAAGATTTGAGATGTCCGAATACGACGCATAAGATGAGGTCCTTAATCGGATCTCGCGGCATGAAATGGCATCCCAAATTAAGCCAAGAATATTATATAAGGATTCAATCCGCTTGATGTTGTCCTACGCAAGTGATCTCGGTAGGTATAGGGAACAGACAGATCAGACTGCGACCTGGATCCATAAGATTGAGGAGCTGGGTTAATCCCATCTTGCCAGCACAACTTGGACATGAAGCCCAAAGCCAACAATCAATCAATTAAACTCATCATCCTCAGACTGGGCAATGGCACCGGTAATGGACGGCAGATGACTGCCGACTAATGCAATGTGATGTCTTTTTAATAAAGCCTTTATCGCTGGTTGGGTAAAAATAGTGACGGTGTCAAGAAGCTTGGTGTCGGCATTTGTGGACGATGTCTTACATTTCAAGTTCCTCCCAAGTTCCGCCCGCGGGGCTCAGCTGGATAAGTTAACTCCCACAAAAGACTGCTAACCTGTTGTTGCCTCGTTGCTCCCGCCTTAATGCCTTGATGCCTGAGACGGATTGTGATGCCTTATAGCCTGGCGGGTAAGTGTTGATGCCTGAATGACATACCACATCACATGACACCAAGGGCGGCAAAAGCTTTCGGCTCCGTTCCTCCTTTGGGACAGACTGGACAGTGCAGGCGGCGGAAAGCGGATTACATAACTAGTAAAGAGCCTGCCCTTGCGCGACGGGAGCTGGGGATGGCTATGATGCGGGGGAGTAAAAAGATGTAAAGACTAGAATGGTGATTAGTGCTTCTAGGTCGGCCTCTTCGCTTTTCCTATGAGAAGAATTGGACCAAGTACATCCTCACTCGCCGTCACAGGGAAATACATTCCCTTAAGTCTAGCCGCACTGTAGAGCCTCGCCGTGTATCTCCGACGCTTGCAATTAGCCTTTGCCTGATTGGTTCTGATTTGCTGAGTCAGCCAATTGCCGGCCGTCAGACCCGAGGTTACCTTCCGATTCCAAAGGCGACAAAACATCGCCAGCATCGATCGACTTCGACTTCAATCCACCTCGTGCCTCTCTTGGTCGTTGCCTTGTCATTGCCGCTGGCTGGCTGCCTTTCTACGGACCTCTCTCCTCTCCGCTTCGCAACATCCAGTTGACGTCTCACCGTCTATTTCTCCTTTCGCCTCAGTGCCCTCAGGGTCTATCCCATTTTTCGCCTCCCTATCTTCCATCCCTCCGGTTTGAAATTGAAGGATCGCCCACCATGTCTGCCCTCCGCTCGACTTCGCGCCTTTTCGCGGCTTCCAAGCCCCTCTTCCGCCCAGCTGTCTTCGCCCGCTCTTATGCGACCGTTGATCCCGTGGCCCAGGTGAGCGCAACTGGCCATGCCACTACCAGTGTCACCCCCGAGTCTAAGACGTCGACCGTGCAGGAACCCACCCCCTCCGAGCAGCCTCGCATCAAGAAGTTCCAGGTCTACCGCTGGAACCCCGATACTCCCTCCGAGAAGCCCCAGATGCAGACCTATGAGTTGGATTTGAACAAGACCGGTCCCATGATGCTCGATGCGCTCATCCGTATCAAGAACGAGATCGACCCCACCCTGACTTTCCGGAGAAGTTGCAGAGAGGGTATCTGCGGTAGCTGTGCGATGAACATTGATGGTGTCAACACTCTCGCTTGCTTGTGTATGTTCTGATTCTTTCCGCAACCGCAATTGTGTGAATCCGAGTCGCTGATTGTTCATATGCAGGCCGCATTCCCACCGACACTGCCAAGGATTCTCGCATCTACCCGTTGCCTCACACCTACGTCGTCAAGGACTTGGTCCCCGATTTGACCTACTTCTACAAGCAATACAAGTCCATCAAGCCCTACCTTCAGCGTGATACTCCTACCGAGGATGTAAGTACTTGTCGCATCGAATGGGGCGAACTGGTACTAACATGGTGAACGCAGGGTCTTGAGTACCGCCAAAGCCCGGAGGAGCGTAAGAAGCTCGACGGTCTCTACGAATGTATTCTGTGCGCCTGCTGCTCGACCTCTTGCCCCTCTTACTGGTGGAACAGCGAGGAGTACCTCGGTCCCGCCATCCTGATGCAGTCCTACCGTTGGATGGCCGATTCCCGTGACGAGAAGACCGCTGAGCGTAAGGCCGCTTTGGACAACAGCATGAGCGTCTACCGTTGCCACACCATTCTCAACTGCTCTCGGACTTGCCCCAAGGGTCTGAACCCTGCTCGGGCAATTGCCGAGATCAAGAAGATGATGGCTGCTCACTAGGAAAGCGACCAAGAACAAAAGAAAAGAACTGCTTGATTTCTTCTTTCCCTTTCTGTCCTAAGTCGTGTGTTATTTCAATTCCTTCCTCTCTTCACCTTTCCTTCTCTTTCTTCCAGTTCCTTTTCGCTCGCGCTCTATTCCCTCCGTTTTCGAGGTCTCATGTCGGATGTTTCAATAGGTGTAAATTGTGCATGTTGATTTTCTTAGCCGCGGTGGTCAGTTCTACCAATGGAATTTCATATATATATTCTACATTATGCATTGACGGATCTTTGAAATCTTGTGGAAGTTTGAGGAGAGGATCATGGCAGCATAATAAAATGTGCGGCTGGATTGACATGCGCAGACACGGATTTGTACTCCTTGCAGAGGACGGCTACTTGCACAGGGAGAAAGCCAGACATGGTATCATGCAGGTGTTAGGTTCGACCTCGATGTGGTCGACATATGATTCAAGGAAAGTCATCAACTCAAACAGCAGAGCCCAACCATCAGACAAGTGAGGTCTTGCATGTATCAAGACAAATGTCCATATGACACCCTCGAATGGTATAAGATACATCTTGAGACGAGTCCGAAAACTTCTCGCAAATTAGCTGCGGGCTTGCCACGATGGAGTCGATCAATCTATCAAACGCATGGAGATCCCGGAGTTCGCGCAAACATCCCGGGTCAGCTGTACGGCATCTTTCTTATTCCCAGCAGTACCTCTTTTGTCGGGGAATGGTCAAGGTTTAACGACTAATGAGAGATTCTGTTATCATGGCCAAGACTGATCAGCACTTCAGATCACAAGCCGGCAAGAACTATTACGGTAGCAACTAGGATGATCAATTTTGTAGCCTACCCGACTACGAACCCTCTTGACAAGGCAACATAGAATTGAGTGGTCCGGTTCAAGGTCAAGGTGGTGGTCGTTGGTTGCTATAAAATCTCGGGGCCCCAACTTCCTGACTCAAGTCCAATGTCAGTCATCAAACATCCCTTACCACTTCATTGGCATGGGAAGACGAAGAAGAGATCTTGCTTCCACTGCCAGGAAAAGCATACATTTGCGCCATGCCCTGTTTGAAAGACCCCAAAGAAATTGAGACGGGCTCGCTTGCGAAAAGAGCACTGGCTTGCACCCCGCTTCTGGCATGCTACGCCTATGCCAATGTCTCGATGGACTCTGTGCTTGCAGGACTCCGTCCTTTGATAGGATCGCTCCTTCAGTCCGGCAGTTGGACTGCGAGCAGTGGGGGAAGTTCTGAGGCTGACCGAGCCTCTTTACAATGTTCCGTTGTTGGATAAGACTTTTGGGGCACTGGTGACCTGTTTTATGCCATCTATCAGTGGATCCGATGTTTTGTCACACGCGCAGATGTTGTCGTTTATGGCGGACCTTGGTCCGATCTACGGCATCTGGCTTCTGGAAAGCGGCCGAAGAGCCCACTCTTGGGTGGAGATACTTTTGTGAATGGCCTGGGATCAGTCCGATACAGAACCCACTGATCATCTGAACTTACAGTCCGATCACCATGGGAGCAGCATTCCAACTGAGAGGGATCGGGAAGATTGCTCCAATTTACTACATAATCGAGCACCTACGAACACCCTTGAGCAAGCTTGTTCACCGTCGCCATGAAGTCAGATCAGATATGCTGACGACCTTCCTGCCTACTATGCTCACGGCATACTACCTCCCGACGCTCGGGAATTTTCTTCCTCGGGAATTACAAAATCGCCGGTATTTCAACGCTATCTGGCAGCTATTCCCGGTGGTGGTTCCACTTCTCCAAGCTCCTTTTCGTCTTATGGACAAAGTGGCCTCCGAACCAGTCAAGAAGTTATCCAAGGAACAAGAAACTGTCGAAGCCAAGCGTAGCTCGAGAAAGACCCTGCGATACATTCGTGGCATTTATATGTCCTTTGCCGTCATTTCAGGGCTCAGTTTTACGTATGCTCGCCGTTCGCTCCCAGCGGGCTCGTCCATGGCCGGTGTCATTCTACCTGGACTATGGGATTATACCTTGCCTGTCGGTAGCTTTGCAGAGGGAATTGCACGGTTCATGAAATATGATGAGAGTCTCGTTATGGCAAGTGGATTCGTCTGGCTGGGGTTGAAGTATTGGGAGCTGAAACGGCACGGATACCCGCTGTCGTGGTGGAATACTATGGGAATGGCAGCCACGACGGCGGCGTTTGGACCGGGGGCTGCAATGTCGTTGGGCTGGGGACTGCGCGAAGAGATGCTGGCGAAGATTGCTGCATAGGTTTGCAATGTGTGACTCTTCCTCCTGGACCGAAAAGGTGTCTGTCAGCCTCAGTCCGTCGCTCGTTGTGTCATAGATGCGTGAGTGGGTAAGGCTTATGCAAGTCTCTAGGACAAAGCTATAATAGACCGTTCAAGAAACCCAACCTTGGCAGTTCGGCCCTGGCCGTGTAGTATCGGAGGGGTATCGGCACGATAGACTCGGAGGGAATTGCACACATCCCTTTTGATGTCATCCCCGCATTATCTGATCGGCTCATCTCCGACCCCTCCTCGGACTTCCATGCGACATCAACTCTCCCTCTTATAAGTAAAAGTCGCAACGCAACGCAGCGCAACACATCATACCATATTACAGAGTCGAATTTTCTTTTCTTCTTTGTTTTCTCACCTTTGTATCTGCCGCCAGAATGACCAAACCAGCCATTGGCTTCGTCGGCCTCGGCGCCATGGGCTTCGGCATGGCCAAGCACCTGGTCCACGAAGGCTACCCCGTCCACGGCTACGACGTCTTCCCCGCCTCGATCTACCGCTTCCAAGCCGCGGGGGGCATTGGGGCTGCCTCGCTGCGCGCCTCCGCCCAAGACAAATCCATCTACGTGTGTATGGTGGCCTCCGCACCGCAAGTCCAGAGCGTGCTCTTCGGAAACGAGGGCATTGTGCAGTGTACTTACCCCATGTCCCCTCCCTTTTCCCACTGTTCTCACCCTCAAACCCCTCCCCCAAACCCAAAAACCAGCTACACCAGTCTAACCAGCCACAAAAAAAGCCCTCCCCAAATCCGCCACCCTAATCCTAATGTCCACCATCCCGGCCACAACCGCCCAATCCCTCGCCCAAACCATCCACACCACCCGCCCCGATATCTTGGTGGTTGACGCCCCCGTCTCCGGCGGCGCCCTGCGCGCCGCAGCCGGCACCCTCTCCATCATGGCCGGCGGGAGCCCCGCCGCGTTGGAGGCCGCCACCCCGGTGCTGGAGGCGCTCAGCGCCCCCCGCAAGCTCTACCTGGTGCCCGGCGGGATCGGCGCCGGCAGTAATATGAAGATGGTGCATCAGGTGCTCGCGGCGATCCATATCCTGGGCGCGAGCGAAGCGCACGGTCTGGCGGCGCGGTTGGGGTTGGATGCGGCGCGCACGGCGGAGAGGATTGTTTCTGGGGAGGCGTGGACCTGGATGCATGAGAATCGGTCGCCCAGGATTCTGGGGGGTGAAGGGGTTTGGAGTCCCGGGGTTAGTGCGGTGACTATTATTTTGAAGGATGCGGTATGTTTTTTGCCCTTATTTTTGGGGGCGGTAGGGGTGAGGGTGATAGTAGGTTAACGGTTGCTGACTGCTGTATATGGGTAGGGGATCATCACGACCTCGGCGAGAGAACATCACTTCCCGACACCGCTTTGTGCGACGGCGGAGCAGATCTATCTGTCGGCGCTGCTGCAGGGGGACGGGGCCAAGGATGATGCGGCGCTGGTCAGGCAGTATTTTGCGGGGCCCGTGGCGGAGGTTGATGCGTCTGCGTTGAGCGCGGAGGAGCAGGAGGAGCGGACGCAGCTGGTGCTCGATCTGATGGCCGCGGTGAATCTGGTGGCGGCCGCGGAGGCGACCTCGTTTGCCCGATTTTTGGGCGTGGATTTGGCGCAGTTCTATGAGCTGGTGAGTGATGCAGCCGGCGGGAGTAAAGTGTTTGTCTCTCGAGGGTTGGAGATGATTGAGGGCAGGGTCGGTGAGAAGGCGCCGGCCGGGGCGGAGACGGTGGATGCGCTCGTGCAGCGGTTGGAGAGGGTGGTTCAGAGGGCCAGGGACTTGCATTGTCCGTTGCATTTGGGGAATGCGGCGTTGGGGGTCTTGTTGATGGCTAAGAGGGCTGGGCTGGGGGGGTCGAGTAGTACCAGTGTCGTGGGTTTGTATGAGGGCGGAGGCTGGAGGGGGAAGTTGTGATTACTGATTAGGTAGTTAGTCAAGAGCCAGAAATATCAACCTTCGTCTCTATTTGGATAGATTTCTTGGATCTCATCTTCCTTGGTGGTACAGTTTGAGTGGTAATTGGAGGTAAGATATCGGTTCCTGCATTCAATATTACCATCTATGACAGTCTGTGGTTATACAGTCTACCCCTCGCAGTAAGCAAATGACATCAGATCGGAGCAACTCCGGCCTCGGAGCCCCCTCCGCGGGGGTAATCAGATGGTAAACAGAGAGAAAAGGTGAAGTATACTCCGACAGTCATCCCATATACCTCACTTCCCCTCCCTATAAAGCATGACAAAACCACACGAACACCGCTTGTCCCCACCCATCAACACCCCCGACTCCATCCAATCCCCCCTCCTCCCAGCCTAACACCAAGATGCCTCCTCTCACCGAAAACCGCGCCATCCCCCTCCTCGACCACGCCGCCGCCAACCACTACGGCATCCCCGCCATGTGCTGCTACAACGTGGAAGGCATCCTGGCGACCGTGCGCGCCGCGGAAGCGAAGCGCTCGCCGGCCATGATCCTGCTCTTCCCCTGGGCCATCGACTACGCGGGGGCGATCCTCGTGCACGCGGCGGCCGAGGCCGCGCGGGGCGCCTGCGTCCCCGTCACGGTGCACCTGGACCACGCGCAGTCGCCGGCGATCATCCGCCGGGCGGCCGACATGGGCGGGTTCGACAGCATCATGATCGACATGTCGCACTACTCGAGGGCGGAGAACCTTTCGCTGACGCGCGAGCTGGTGGCGTACTGCCACGCGCGGGGCATCGCCACGGAGGCCGAGCCGGGCCGCATCGAGGGCGGCGAGGATGGGGTCTCCGACACGGCGGACCTGGAGGGCCTGCTGACGACCCCCGAGGAGAGTCTGGAGTTCGTGGACACGGGCATCGATTGGCTGGCCCCCGCGTTCGGCAACGTGCACGGCAGCTATGGGCCCCGCGGCGTCGTGCTGGAGTATGATCGCCTCCAGAGGATCCAGGAGACGGTGGAGCCCCACAGCACGCGGCTGGTGCTGCATGGCGCCGATCCGTTCACCGAGGAGATCTTCCGGAGGTGCATCGGTTGCGGGGTCAGTAAGGTGAATATCAATAAGGTGTTGAACAATGAGTATGTGCGCGTGCAGGCGGAGAAGGCTGGCAGGGCGCCCTTGACGGCGGTTATTGAGGAGGCTACCGCGGAGATGCAGAAGGCCGTCGAGCGGTGTATTGATATGCTGGGGTCCGCGGGGAGGTATCCTTGATTGGGGGGTGTATGGGTCTTACTATTGTGTATACAGGGTGGCGTTGACTCGGCTTATCATGGACAATCAGCTGCGGGTGAATATAATATATATTGGCAATGCAGGAGACATCTCCTTGGGCCTTGACACGGTTAAACATAGACACCGTAATGCCTCAGTTGGCACACAATGAGCTATCTTTTTTTTCTTTCAATGGTGAACTGGAGTCGACTAAGAGGCTTCAACACAAATATGTTGTTATAGAAGCTCAACATCGAGGCGAACGTTGTGACATATGGGATTGCCGCATTTCTCTCTTAGGTTGGCTAGTTTGGCTATCTTTCAAGCAAGAGCGTTAGTGGTGTAGCGGTTAGCATTGTTGCCTTCCAAGCAATAGATCGGGGTTCGACTCCCCGCTGACGCAGCATTTCTTTTTCTTTTTGTTTTTCTGTGCCGGGCTCTCGCACAGCAGGATAAGGGGCTTATCAGTCCTGATGCTGGTAACTGGACTCCCACAAGCGCAGAAGAGGCAGGTTCGTATGTCTGTACCAGACCATGGACTTGTTCCTTCATAGAACGGGTTCAAATCATTCAGCACCAACATAACCCCTTCGCATAATAACCAAGGTCTACAGTCTTTGAATGGGGCTGTCCTGTCAATTGTGGTGTCGGCAAAGCATCCGCTCCTCCCAAACAAAGGGCAATCGACATGTCAGACGACTCCGCAAGTGATACGAAATCTCCGTCCAGATCTACATCGACCATCATTGGCAAAGTCTGCTCGTATGTTGTAATTAGCATCCGACGCATACACGCAAGGCTGACACACGCATGGCACCCAATAGCGAAGCATCTCGCTGCCGTCGCCAATTCCCCTGGTCAATGCAGCGCGGAGCCTCGTATTGCATCCAATGAACTTGTCGGTATCATACGTCTGCCAATGGATGCAAGTCTCGATGCCTTACACGACGTCTGATGGCTTGGACCAACAAGCCCAGCACTGCGCCTACTGTTACGCGAAGATCCTTCCAAGCTGCTGTTGGCTCACCACAAATGCTCTGCCTGGACCTCGCACCCGGCGTTGGCCTAGATTATAAGAATGGACAGAAGAACAATGGGAGCAGGCTCGTTTTCGAGCGATGTTTTTCTAATACTCTCTAGCACATTTTCTATTGTCGAACTCGAGCGAGTCCAATCCGGTCTCAGTAGTGAAAGCATCAAAGTCCGAGCTCAATTGTCCCCTTCAACATGGCCGAGAAAGCCACCCCTAGTATGTCCACCTAGCCCTTGGATTCAGCCCAGCTAACAGCTTCAGCTTCAGCTCCAGTCCCCACATATGAGAACTTGCAAGAGACCAACCAACCGAGCATCAACCATCCACCTCCGGCATATGCGCAGCCCCCGATGGAAACGATCACTCCTCCACCTCAGCCCCACGAGCCCTCGTCACAGAACTTCTACGCGGGGACGCAGACACACCACACGAGCGGTTACAATAATGCGACACCCCTGCATGCGCTTCAACGTGGCCCAGCGCCCGTGGACTGTCCAAGTTGCGGCAGCCGTGAGATGACGCGAGTGGTAGCGGAGGCGGGCAATACTACACAGTAAGATGCCGTGGTGGAAGTAGCACGGGGGTATATACTAACCTTCCGCAGTGCATGGGCCGCAGTGACTTGCATCTGCTGCTGCTTGGGCTGCATTCCCTATCTGATGTCGTCGCTCAAGGATGTGCACCACTACTGTGGAAAATGTGGTGCATTGCTGGCGACCTGGCACAACAGCGGACGGACGGATGTGCATCAACACAACTGAGTACGCTAAGATTGACGTTGGGGTGGTTTATGTTTGGGGATGATTATTGCTTGTTTTGGTGTGCCTGAATGTTAATATACCCCGAGAAATGCTCACAGAAGCGAGGCCATGTTGTTTCCGGCCTGCTTGCTTGTTCCCTGCGACGATTGTGCTGCCCTTTGTATAACTTATTGCCATGACATGAAAATCAACTTCTTGCCGAAGAAAGACGATCGCTCCAAGGAACAGTTCGGTGACCTGCAGATCGAAGTAATGCCTCCTTCACGATATGTGGCTCTGAGCCTCAGGCCGAGATTCCCCAGCGTCCAAGGATCCTGCAGCCCATGGCGTGCTGACGATGGGCGATCATTGGCTCCCCCCATGGTCTGAGCGTTTCGCAACATCAAGCACTGCCATAATCTAATTAACAGACTAGCGGCAACTTCGACAACAACCCCCCTTGTTGATTATAAATGCGTCATGCTCTTAAGTACAGCACTCACCCACTCACCGAGTGCCTTGTAAGGCTTAGATGATAGCTCCGAAGGGCATACCGAATCTCTCGAACGCAGCTCTTAACCTACTGAACGCACCCCAAGACAACTAACATAGCATACCCAGCCACCGCCCACCATGACCGCACCCACCAAGATCAAAGCCGTCTTCTTCGACTTCATGGGCACCTGTCTCGACTGGCATAGTAGCGTCGTCCGGGCGATGCCGGCGTCCATCCCCGCGCCCGCCGCCTCGCAGCTCGCCCTCGACTGGCGCCGGCAATACTTCCTCGAAAACGAGCAGCGCGTGCGCGACCACCTAGCGCCCGAGGACATCGACCTGACCCTCCGCCGGGCGCTTGGTGTCGTTCTCGATCGCAGCAGCAGCAGCAGCCCCGACTACAAGGCCCACCTCGAAGAATTATCAGACCCGGACACGGCAACTCATTTAATCCAAGCCTGGCACCGCCAGCCCGCGTGGCCCGAGGTGTCGACGGCGATCCAGCGGCTCCGCGACGAACTCGGCCTCGAGGTCTTCGTGCACGCCAACGGCACCACGCGGCTCCAGCTGGACCTGACGCGCTCGTCCGGGTTGCGCTTCGATATGCTCTTCTCCAGCCAGTTGCTGGGGGTCTACAAGCCGCGGGCGGAGGCGTATCGACGGGGACTGGAGCTGGTGCAGCTGCGGCCCGAGGAGGTGGTGTTGGTCGCGGCGCATGCGTATGATTTGAGGGGCGCGCAGAAGGTGGGCATGCGGACGGTCTACGTGCATCGGTGGACGGATGATGTGGATGAGGATATGGAGATGGTGAAGGGCGAGTTTGATGCGTTTTTGGAGGGGATGGAGGGGTTGCCGGCTGCTGTTGCAGGGTTGTAGGTTGGGTGGGTTTATGGTCGGTCGGTCGGTCGGTCTCCCGTAGTTGCTTAATCCTTTCCAAGTTCTTCTTGTGCACTGTGTTTATCGGCGTCTATTTCTGGATTTCATCTATATTAAAGCCGATGCCTCTACTCAAAGATGATCTCAAGGCTGAGAGCTCAGATGAAATTGTTGGTCAACGCATCTCATGGTCTACTGACTTGCGCATACTAGGATGTTGACTGATCGAAATGCGACCGTGGAGTGGATGACATACCTCCCACTGCATTGCTCACATCATCCCCTCTCTACCTAGTAGCTAGTATGCTCAACCAACCCCATCCAATCACCAGATTAACGTCTTCATCGTTCACTCTTCACCACAGATGGGCACGAATCGGAAGCACAACGGGACAGGGAATGGAACCACGGAAATGCAGGAGTGGTGACGCCAACGGGACGAGCGGATCTTCCATACTCTCCACATCGCTTGATGTCAGCACTCGGGAATCGTCTCTTGAACTCATTCAAGGTGTCTCAACACATCTCCAATATGATACAATGCAAATCTACAGCTCTCAAGAGTGAGACATCTCACCGAGACAGCAGGAGCGACAGCCGGGGCTACACTCGTCACGCACGCGAGGATTTTTGACACTACAGGCTGCCGTGCCCATTCGATCGAATGATACCTCCTCATCCATTACTACTACCCGGATCGGGGGAGTATATGACCCTTACACCTCCCCTCCCTGCTCCTGTCAGACCCAAAATAAGCTTCGTGGGTTATCCCCGGCTGCCAGACGCCAAACCCGTCCAATGTTGCATGCATGTGCTCTCCACCACGTCATTGCGATCTTGGAGTCATGACTTTCTTTCCGCTGCTCCCGATGGTGCGCAAGTCAAGTCTGCCAACGGGTCAGACTTCCTAGGTTCTTTTCTTGTCGCTCTCCATCTCTTCACGAATCCTCACCTGCTCCTGCCCTGCCGTGCTGTGGTGATCTGTTGGAGAGCTGCGGTCTGTATCGTCTGTCTGTCGTGATCCCCGTTCCTATTCCCCCGTACGACGTGAGTATCTGCCTCAAAGGTATACAGGAAAATCAACCGAGTGCTAACCCTGACAGACAATGGCTGCCATCGACGCCCTCGTGTCCACCGCTGCACAACGACACCACCAGCTCATCAAGCGAAGCAATTGGGCCAGCAGAAACCCCGGTGTGGTTCTGGTCTTCTGTATCGTCTTCATTGTCGCCGTCGGAATCGTCGCCCTGTTAATCTACCGCCGATGGATGAAACGGAAAGCAGAGAAGCAATCCTACGATGTCGCGTGAAGCCTCCTTGATCCGACCGTGGCGTCACCAATAGGTTTAAGCGATGGAGGACCGTGACTACAATAACTTTCTTCCAAGGCCGTTCTTTCTACTATATTATTTCTCTAATTTCTATTACTGCTTGCTGTTGAGTTATCCACCAAGGATACCCGCTTTGTTGTGTTGGTGGTTAGTCAGGGGATAGGGAGGGCTGTGTCGTCGAGTGATGGATTCATGGAGGAGAGGGTTGAATGGAGGAGTGATTAGATGGGCGATGACGTGCAAGCGACTTTTCTTCTTCTATTTTATGTGGGCAGGAGAATGATCTAAAGTATACGGAGTACGTGTCAAGGAGATATATGATCTAACTAAAATGGATGAAACGTGATCAAACGCAGTGGGGGAAATGGGCTGTGAAATCGGCTGTGTCTGAGTATAGCCACAATATCTGTAGAAGGAGCCGCAAGTAACTAGCCACTTCTTTCACCTCGTAAGGCACTGTTTGGACTGCGACGGCGGGATGAAAGTCTAAGCAGCAGCTACATGAAAATCGGACAGGCCGATGATGAATCAGATGAAACTCAAGTCTGCATGCGGTGCCAGATTGATTCGTGCCAGCACCAAATCTGGAACTCGTACTCGCTTGGGACCCATTCTCTCCCACTGCATTCCCTCAGCCCAGCTCAGCCTTATTATCAGAATCCCCACCCTTAAACCAAACCATTTAAATATGAGCTTGAGCCTCAGCTCAACTCACCATCCGAATTGGAATGCGTGAGCAATGGGTGGAGTGGAAGCGTGGTCAAAATGTCGCTCACAACCTGGATTCTCGCCGTGTCGACAAGCACATTCGCCTACTTGTACCTGCTCCATCGATCTCTCAGAAATGGCCTGGAGCATGAGCACTTTCGAGGCAAGCTGTCTAACCTTTCGAACTCTCCTTCGACCCTCAACTCCATGACCACGATCCCGTCCGACATCCTCAAGTCTACTCACGACTGTCTGTACGAGAAGGTCACTCGTCGCGTTCCGCGCCAGCTCCTCCCCACGACCCACCAACCCTCCGACCTCCTTAACATCCTCCTCCGCCGCAACATGTCTGCCTTCGCCTACTTCCCCCAAGCCTATATGCTCTGGATCCTCAGCGGCTCGGGATCCCGCGCGACCTTCAAGCCGTCCCGCATCCGCCGCCTGGACTTCCAGCGCGGTGACATCATCTGCGGCATCTACCGCGTGGCCGAGCGTCGCCCGACCAGCGTGGAGTTCGAGATCTGCTCCCCCCACGGCGGGGAGGTCGAGGGCCGGCTGCTGCTGCGGTTCTGGGACGAAGCCAAGGAGGTGGTCTTCGCCAGTGAGTGTGTGCTGTGGATCACCAAGGCAGACGGATCGTCGCTGCAGGAGAAAATGCCTCTGAGGAATCCCGTCTGGCGGTTCTTTCATGAGCTGGCTTCCTGGTGGCTGCTGGACTCTGGGGTGCGATACTTGATCGACCTGTCAATGGATGAGGAGTGACGGACGGGGCGGGCGGGCTTGAGGAGGGACATTTCTTTTTTCTTTATGCTTCCCCTTTCACATACACCCACCCCATTGTGAACCTCCATCCCCCCTTCCTTGTTCCCTCTTTGGAGAGCGCATAAAGAAGGGAGGCCTAGGTGGTTGATGGGGATTTTCAGAATGCCTTTCTTTGACAAAAGATGCTCTGTGAAAGAGAGAATCGCATTGTCTACCTGCTGCGACTTTCCACCACAACTCATGCGATATAAATAACGGGCGTATGCTCGCTGTGAAGCCGTGATGTTCATTTTTTTACAACTCCCAAGTCTGTTGGAAATTGCTGGAAAGTGAAATCTGACATCTTTGCGCATTTGTGACGATCTAACCTCACAGCTTCGATCCAACCTCACAGCTTCGACCTATACAACACACAACGCTCTCAAAATCATCTTGTGTCGACACAACAGTCAGTGCTAGTCACCATGTGTTTCCACAAGTATTCTCACTACCAGGTCTGCAAGCACATCGCATGCTGCAGCATTGACATCTGCCAGGAGATGGTCAATGGCTTGCGCGCTGGCGATTGCAGCGGCCACGAATTCCAGAACTCATACGATCCCGTGAAGGGAGACCTCTGGGGGATGTGTGCGGAGTGCGCTGAGGCTGGCGCTGCTGATCAGCGACCCTCTGGCTCCTGCGCCATCCACCCCCAAGTGCAGGCTATCCCGCTTCTCAAGGAGTATGTGGATGAGTACGTGGCGCGCGCTTCGGCTGCCAACTCCTCCGGTCTTTCCACCGGCGTTCCATCCGTGGAAGCGATTAGTCTCGCGGAGACCGCATCCTCAAAGCCAGCAAGCAGCCAGAGATCCACCCAGTCGGGCTCTTTCCGAAGTTTCCACTCGGTGCGCACGTCTCTTAGCGAAGACAGCGACGACGGATACCACCCCGATGTCGAGCCGGGCTTCGACTGCTACAGCAGCAGCAGCGAGAGTAGCAGCACCATGGACGAGGATGACGAGGACGATTGCATTGTCATATCGCAGCTGTCGGACGAGTCGCTGCTGGCCCAGCCGCTCCTGCTCGACAGTTCCAGACCTACTACCAGTGGCTCCAGTAACTCGAGCTACCCAGGCTTCTTCAGCCAGACGAAGTCGTCGACTGAAGCCCTCTTCGAATCTGTCTTCCGGGGCGAGAACGAGCGGCTCGCCGATGACAAGCTCGAGGCGTTGAATCAATCCAATGTTGGGCGAGACTTTGTGAAAAGAAAGCTACCAGCCCTGGACCAGGCCAATCTGGGAGCGCCTGCTATGGATCGGGTCCCTACCGTGACTCCGTCGCCGGGCTTCGGGGAAGACCTTTCGCGCGAGAAGGCGGCCTCTCCGATTGACTTTTTCGCATCGGATGGATTCGCAGGGACCGGCTTCATCCCTCCCAAGGAGAGCCGACTCTACCCTGCTGTGACTGAAACCGGCTCCAGCTCTGGTATCGCCGCCCCAGCTCCGACCCCAGTGCCGGCTAGTCCGCAGGGACAGAGCATTCCCACGGCACCCCGGGCCTTCTACAACAGAACCCAAGGGACGATGACGGGGTTCACCCCGGACTGGAACGGTAATCCTCAGCCTGGCTACCAGCATCCCAGCAGCGGAATCACCATCCAACCCACATTCGAGAACCCTGGAGGAGTGCCTTCACTCAAAATCACTGCCCGGCTCGAAGATTACCCTCAGACAGGCCTCAAACCCTACTTCCCGACCGCCCCGGGGATGGTGATGCACGGCCAGGCCCCAAACCCCGGCCTGCTGCCGCCCGCCTACCACCCCATCACCCCAACAGCACCTCAATACCCACAACCTCTGTACGGGAGCTTCCCTCCCCAGCCCCAGCCCCAGCCCCAAGCCGCGGGTTTCCACCTCCAACAGCCCCCCCAAGCCTTCACGGGGCCATCCTTCACCGGCTACCGCGAGAACAACAACCGCGTCGCCCGCCACGAGCGGCGCCGGCCCGCCCGTCGCGGAGGGGGTGGCAGAGCGTACCAAGCCCGAGGCAACAACAGCCCCATGCGCGTTCGCCGCATCTACAGCAACCATCACCAGCAGCAACAGCAGCCGCGATGGGCGCAGCCGGAGTCAGCCGCCGCCGCGGCGCATCACTGGCGCGTCCAGGAATCGATCCAGCAGCAGCAGCAGCAGCAGCAGCGTCACGCAATCATGCACCAGCTGCAAGAGCAAGAGTTCCAGAATCTGCAGCAGCAGCAGGCCCTCCAGCAGCAGCTCCAGAGGCTGCAGGAGCAGGAGCACTCCGCAGCGGCGTCCCAGAACAGCACGGGGCTAGAGCCACGCCCCGTCCACCCCCTTGCCACTCCTCCCGTCGTGCAAACCACCATCCTCGAACGGGCCCCGTATAGCCCCCCTCCCGGGGAGACGATCAGCCCCTCCGCGCTGGCCGGGTACCCGATGGATGTGGACCAGAGGAAGCCCGCTTTCCCCGCGAAGGCAGATGGAAGTTACTCGCAGGACTACTGGAATGGGAAGTTCTTTACAAGGTCTTTGCTGTCGAAGAATTGAGCCCAATCCACTGCTCTACTCCACTGGGGCGGGGCTACCTGGCTGGGGGCTAGGGTTGATGAGTAAGTATGTGTGTGATGGTGATGTTGGATACACGCACCTTTGACACTGATGATTGATGACTTTTCCTTCTGCAGTTTTGAAGTTTTGAATATTCCGCTTTGAGAGATTGGGGTTTGGTCTACCTGTGTTAACTTTTATATTACATTGTATTTTCAGAATGTTAGAGTTAATTTTTTTTTCTTTCTTTTTTTTTTTATTAACAAGTTTCTTTGAACGTGTTCTCTTGTAGGACTAGTAGGACTAGGCTTTTATCTCAGATCTATCTAAATGTACGACTGATACTGGGTCTATCTCTTCCAAAGTAATAACTGCCTGAGGCGAGGCTCAAATTAAGCTGAGCTGGTCACAGGTAATGCAAATTAGGCAAATTGCAATAGATAGAGCTTACGGAATGGATTCTATACTTGTACCCACCGCTGGAAAGAAGTATTCAACAGGCATTAGTTCATTCTCGTGATAATAACCATAATAACATTTAGTGGCTAATAAACCCTTCATTCAAGACCAAATACCAGGTAAAAACCCTAGACCATACTCCGTAATCGTGAAACCCAGTCAAATTCATAAACAGAACCAAATATTGCATTTACCCAAGTACTGTTTGGTGGGAGAAGATCAGGGCCAGGCGGCGCGACACATAGGACAAGTCGGCTCCCGATTCATCTGTGACGCCGACTTCTTCCACGTGAACAGGCAGCTGAAGTGGAAGTTCGTGCCACACTGCTGCTTGCAGTAGACAATAGAGAGGTCTCGAGCTGCCTGACGGGGGGTCGTGAAAGGAGAGTCGGGAAGGAGGGGCTCGTAGCAGATGGAGCAGTCACCTGTGATGGGTTGGCGGGTCGGAGTGTAGGTGGTGTTTGGAACGAATGGAGGAGGGGATAAGACGGTTGGTGATGATGAGAATGTTGAGGAGGAAGAGTGGGGAGGTTGTAAGGCGACGGCAGAAGATGAGGTTTCAGGTTGAGATGTGGTTGTGGTTGGTTCGGGAGTGGCGTTTGCGGTTGGGTTTGCTGTTTGGATTGTGTCTGTAGGAGTAGCTGTGGGGGCATATGTAGGGTCCGACGTAGAAGAGGCTTCAGAAGTCATCCTAGCGGTCGTTGTAGAGGCTAAAGCAGTAGGAACTGAGGTTGAAGAAGCAGTAATCGAGGCTGCTCTGGGACGCGCAGCAGCACTTGTAGGACCTGAAGCTGAGGCCTCTGGCTCAACATTGTTCACAGGAACTCTTGGAGACGAGGGGGAAGCTGTGGGGGCAGCAGTACTTGCGGAGCTGGAGTTCGATGGTATGATAGTCCTGCTCAAGGTAACGCCTGTGATGGTGACAGTAGTGGTAGTGGAGGTGGTGTCCGAGCGTGAAGGAACTGGCACGCGAGAAGAAGCCGCAGCGATAGAGGTGGTGGCACGACTTGGACTTGATCTGGCGCTTGTAGGCGAGGTGATGGAAGTTGAAGTGGACGTAGAAGTCGAGGTAGAAGTTGACATCGATGTAGTCACTGGAGCGCGAGAGCTAGAAGCTGGAGCGATAGTAGCACGAGGATTGACCATCGGGGCGGAATTAGTAGGTGAAAAATTCGAAGTTGAAAGAGTCAGAGGTGATGGCCTTGAAGGCCTTGATGGGGAAGATCTTGAAGGTGAGGATGGAGTAGAAGCACGAAGGGTCGGTGCAGGAGCAGTGAATGACCCAAGCTGTTCAGTGATTGACGCTGCATGCTGTGAAGAGGTTGTGGTGATAGCGCCCGACACTCCGGCCGATGACACCCTTGCCCTACGAGTATTACCGTCATTTGAGCCAGACGGCCGAGCCCGCCGATCGACCTCGAGCTTGCTGGATCTTGAAGCCTCCACATAAACTTGGAGGGGCAGGTTCTCATGCCAGCTAGGCTGAAGTCTTGAAGACAATGGAAATCTTTCCACTCTCCTCGATGTCTCAAATTCATTTGTCTCTCTGCGAATGCCCACAAGCTTCACCTCCCGTCCACCATAAATAGTTTCCACGTTATCTAGATTCTCAGTGACACCCAGGATTCGACCCTGCCATTTCTTGACAAGCTCAGGTACCTGACTCCGCTGACCTTTCTGATGAACATGACGACAGAGAACAAGCGACGCCAGATCCATCAGGAGGTCGCAGAGGTCTTCGCCCCTTTTCATTCTTCGACTGCCTTCATCGAGTAGATGCACGGCCGAAGTTCGGTTTGCGGCATTTATGGGGTTGTGACAGCGTCGACCTTGTGAGGGCGCATACCCCGCACACCGTCTTTCTGTATCGGGATGAAGATCCAGGATGTCGGAAAGATGATCTGGCTTTGCTGGATACCGAGACATCTCTAGTGGGGAATTGCTGTTTGGTGTTGCTGTTAGTGCTGGTGAGAGTTGAGATACCGACCCACGACACAACACAATGACGAGCTTATATATTCGTTGAATCCATGATTCAGCGATTTCTGGCACCCGGACACCCCCTCATCCTCCTCAAGGTTGTGTGGCTGTTCAGTGACGATGGGGCTGAGCGTGAACCACCCCTGCAGGTTTCTAGACAACGGGCCGCCAGGGGTGTTTCGCTTGATAGCTTGAAATGCTAGTCATGTAGCCGGAGGCTAAGAGTGACGGAGCCAGCGCCGGTGCTCCTCCCATGTCGACTAATGCATGTTGACTGCGGTAGCGATAACAAGTGCGTGGTCTCGAAATAGCACGCGAGATGAGGAGGGGTTGTGGCTGGTCCGATTTGTTCCTGGTTGGCTGGACTTGAGGCACATTAAGCCATTGTACTCGAGGCGGTGCACAGTAGTAGATTAAACGATAGGGAAGATAGAGAAGATGTCCGCACAAGGAGGGAGCACTCAGTCACGGGTTCATGGTCGGGTCGGGTGCTACTACTTACTTCCCAATGAGGAAACCAAGCATACCCTCAGTCCAGGCTCAGGGCTGCCAGTGCCAGGCAATGCCTGAGGTGTTGAAACTTGACTAAGCAGTCACCCCCCGCCTTCTCATCCTCCCCCGCAAAATGAGGTCACGGTGACTGACGGATCCGGTCATGGACCATCAATGCAGTGCGCACTGAAGGTTGATCGACTCCAGCTTCGAAAAAAAAATGTTCTAGCCTTTCTCTCCACTTTCATACCTTATCCTTATCTCTCCACATGGACTGGAATATTCCCTTCCTTCTTTCCACTTTCACTTTCACTTTCACTTTCACATTCACCACCACAGCCTCTTAAGAGTCATACTCCACACTCCCAACCATGCCCCTCGCACTCCTCATCACAGGAGCCACCGGCAACCAAGGCAGCGCCGTGATCAACGCCCTCCTCGCCCAGGAACTCGATGTGGAGATCCTCGCCGTGACCCGCAACCCGCACTCCAGCGCCGCCCGCCGCCTCACCCAGAAATCCCCCAAGATCAAGCTCATCCAGGGGGACCTCGACCACCCGGCGCAGATCTTCGAAAATGCAAAGAAAGCCGCGACGTTGCCGATTTCCGGCGTCTTTAGCGTTCAGGTAGACCTGCCCTCAACTTCTCAGCATTTCCCCTGTCCCCCAGCCCCCCCACACCCCCACAACTGTCACTTCATCCAAGACAACACACTATATATCCAGTACTGTATATTTACACAAGTGAAACATGTATAGAACCCCTTCGCCGCCGGCCAAAGCGTGCAAAAAGAAGAACACCAAGGCAAAGCCCTCATCGACGCGGCCCTGGCGCACCAAATCCCGCACTTTGTGTACAGCTCCGTCGACCGGGGCGGCGACGCCTCCAGCGACAACCCGACCAGCATCCCGCACTTCATCAGCAAGCACCGAATCGAGCAGCACCTGTTCACGCGGACCCGCGGAGCCGGCGCCAGCGACAGCAACAGCAATAGCAACAGCACCACCCCCATGACCTGGACAATCCTCCGCCCGACCTTCTTCTTCGAGAACCTCAGCCCGACCACGGGCTTCGCCGGCAAGATCGCCGCGACGGCGTGGGACGCCTACCTGCAGGGGAAACCGCTGCAGTGCGTCTCCGTGGCGGACGTGGGCCACTTCGCGGCGATGGCGCTGGTGCGGGCGGGCGCGGCGGCGGCCCCCTTCCGGAACCAGTGCCTGTCGCTGGCGGGCGACGATCTGACCTACGAGCATCTGCAGCGGACGGTGCGCGCGAAGACGGGCGGCCGCCCGCTGCCGACCACGTACCGCGTGCTGTGTTATCTGGTGCTGTGGGTGATGGGCGATCCCCGGACGATGTTCACGTGGTTCTATGAGCAAGGGTACGGGGCGGATATCCCGCGGTTGCGGAAGTTGTATCCCGGATTGAAGAATTTGGAGGGGTGGTTGGAGGAGTGTGAGTGGGTGAGGAAGCGTTAGTTTTTTTGGCGGGGGGGCTAGAAGGTGTATGTCTACGGGAGGAAAAAGTTGGTTCTTGAGTTTTGGGGAAGGGTGTGTTTGATATCCAATTTGATTTTTATTCGGGACTCATTTTGATAATGTACTCTACTGTGTAACTGGGAATGTCGACACTGTAGTATCTCCCATCTTACTACCTCATTTTCACAAAAGATCATCCTCGTTCAGCATAGCCTACATACTCCCAGGCTAACTACAAGGCAACGGCAACCAAGACCGTTTCCTCGACTCTTTGGCCTTGTGCTGCTGCTGCTGCTGCTGTTTCTTGTTCCCCCCTGGCACAGCCTTCCTCTCCCCTTCCCCCTCCCCAAACACTGAAGAAACCCTGCCCATCAACTTCCGCACCGCCATCTGCGCCCCAAGCACACTATACTCCATGGCCGTAACCCCCGTCTCCCCCTCAATCTCCACAAACTGGCCGATCAACCCCAAATTCCGGATCGCGGGGGGAATCACGCGCGGGCGGTTGCCCTCGCCCCGCGGCAGCAAGCCCGCCGCCATGCGCGGCACGACGCAGGGGACGGTGATAGCCCCCTGCAGGATCCGGTCGGCCTCCGTCTCCTTGACCTCCAACTGCGCCAGCACCTCCCGCAGGATCTCCTCCCCCGTGCACTCCAGCATCGGCTTGCGCACCACCTCTCCGGTCCGCTCGGGGTACAACGCGTACCCCCAGAGGACCTGTATTTCGGCCGGCTGGTCCGGGAAGACCGGCTGCGGCGGGACGTGCAGACTGACTACCCAGGGGGCGTCGATCAGGGAGACGAACATCGGCGATGATGATTCCGTGGTAGGATTGTTGTTTGTACCGGTGATGCGTTCGAGGATGCGATTCCCGCCGGCGGCGCGGAGGGTGATCGTGAAGGACTCGAGGCGGGATTCCTCGAGGCGCGTGCAGAAGTTATACGCATTCCCTAAGCGACGCGGGTCCTTGGTCGTCAGCTCGAGCCATAGTAGCCAGTTCTCGTCGAGCTCGTGGTCGGCTTCCATTTGGTAGAGTGGCGGGGCGCTCGTGTTGCTGCCGAGGCTGGAGCCGGACATGGCGCTGCCCAGGGAGACGAGGACGATGTCGTGCGGTTGGACGGGGATGGTCTGCTCCGGTCCGTTGAGGGGGTGGGCAATGATAGCGGAGACGAGGCGCGGTGGGTAGGGCGGCTCGGTGGACGGTGGGAGGTGCTGCTGCTCGGCCTTTTGGGTGTTGTCGTTGGAGTTATGGCGGCTGCTGCGCTTGCGCTGGCGGGTGCTTGGGGTCGTGTGGACGCTGGCTGACGCAGACCCCGAATTGGAGGCGGCGGCGTCGTCGTCAGCGAAGATGATGTCCGTGACGGTGGTCTGGAATTGGAAGTCGACCCCTTGGCGGCGGAGGAAGCGGGAGATCGGGGCGACGAGCGACTCGTGGCGGTTGTATTGGCCGCCGTCCAAAGGACGGGGGTGCGAGCTGGTGACGCTCGCGATGTCGTGTCCGAATTTGTGCAAAGCGCGGTGGAATTCGGCGGCGCTGTGGCAGGATTTGAAGCCGAATCTGATGACTGTGTGTCAGCGTTGCTCATGCACGAGCAGAAAGACTTAATAGTGCATGAACATGTCCAAGACCCCGCATCGTCAAGGGTAGGGATACACATACGTGGTACTCAACACCCCCCAGTAAGATCCATCAAAGAACCCCTTCGCAAAGTGATCCCGAATGCGCGATCTCCCCAACGTGACCTCACTTTTATTCAGGAACCGAAACACTTCCACCCGATCCCGCAGCCCAAGACTTGTACTGTGTTTGCAGTCGATCCGGACGAGGCCGTGCTTCAACCGTCGGATGACCCGCGTCTGGTGGCACTGAGATTGTTGCTGCTGGTGGGGATGTTGTGTCTGTTCCTCTCCCAGCCTACCACGCTGCTGCTGATGATGCTGACCTGCTGTAGCCACCGGTAGACCCCAGTACTCGTATAGGTCATCCAAAACGCTCTTCCCCGGATTCACATCGGATGGAACCTCAGCGAACAACTTCGCCATCGCATCGCCGTTCAGCAATGGCATCCCCCCCGCCCGGTAGTGATATCCTTCCTCTGCATTGCCGGAGCTGACGGTCCCGCCGCCCGCTTGGTCGAGGGTCTCGAGGATGTGGATGTGCGAGGCCGGGAGGTGACCTTCTTGTAGGAGGTGGACGGCGGCGGAGAGAGAGGTGATCCCTGCGCCGAGGATGTAGGCGTGAATTTCGGGGTGCGTGGCATCTGGTGTCTCCAACGGAAGGCGCATGGTGAGGATAATCTCCGGATGCAGAGGCAGGTTGTGGTGAATGAAGAAGACTGAATTTGCGCAGAGGACATGCGAGCAGCAAGCAGGTCTTTTTAGCGGTGGCGCGCTGATGCAGGGTATGCAGGAGTGATGTCAGGATGGTGGTGGTTGTCACTGTACCCAGACAGTGCTGTGAACCATGGGTCGCATGCGGATGGGTCCCTTTGACGAAATGATGAGCGCTTCGGTTGTTGCTTGAGATAGGGCTGACCTCGGCCCCAGGTTGATCGACAAGTATTACTCAAGTTACTGCAGATTCATTTCAGTTGATATTTCTTGGAGGCACTTAGAGCCAATGTTGTGGTAGGTTGGTTTGAAAATCTGATCTAGTAAAAAATATGGTACGATACTATCTTCTAGCAAAGCGACGACAATTGACGTCATACACCATCCAAACTCCGCATCACCGCCATCGACACCACCGCATCTCCCATGATCACATCGTGCAGCCCCGTCTTCAGAATCTCCTCTCGTATTACCCCTTGGGTTGATCCCCACTCTCTGATCGTCCCTGAAGCGCCAAGATCCACCTTCACATCCGCTTCCTCCACCCCATCTCTGCCCCACGCACGCACTCCACGCGCAACCAATTCCCGGGCATGCCACCAGGGAATATCATAATCATCCTCCGCGTGGATGACAGTGAGCCGATACGGCAAGCTATTCGCTTCACTCGCGTGAATGAATTCCGCGATCCGTTCTCCGCTGCTCCACTGGTCGCGGATGAACCCTTGCAGCGCCTGGAACAGAATCGGAATCCGCGCGAGCGGACTTAGGATGGGAACTGTTCCAGCCACGCGGTATGTTGACACCAGGGTCGGGACATCGACAAAAGGAGCTACAAGTATGATTCCCTTGAACGCCACCGGCGGAGACTGGCGGGCGTGATGCTGGGCGACGGCCAGAGTCACCGCGGTGCCCAGAGACTGGCCGAAGAGGAGAATGCGATGCGGCGGAATGTTGGCAACGTTCAGGGCCCAGTCTACGACAGCGAGAGCATCGGTGATAAGACCGGGCTCGGAGGGGGAGCCGTTCGTCAGACCGAAGCCGCGGTAGTCGAAGGTCAGCACGTGGATGTTTTTGGCTGGGTAGCCGGCCGCGAGAGCTCGGTAGTTGGGGACTCGATACCCTGACCCGACCGTTCCCCCGGCGCCGTGGAAGTGGAGGACGAGGATGGCATCTGGGTCGGAGGAGAGGAGGTTGAACGCGTGGCGCGTCGTGGTGTTGGTGATGACGCCCGGAGTATCTTCCGATAGGAGAGCACGCTCGTTCTGGTGATAGACGGAAAGAGGCAGGATGTGCCAGGCGAAGAGGCGGTGGCCGTCTGGTGTGGGAATGAAGAAGGGAGTGACTTGATTGTGAAGAAACCCGAATGATTCGGGGACCGTGAGGTCTTTGAACCAGGTCATCTGCACCGCATGCAGGTAAACCACATGCGCTTGGAAGCCAGGCCGAGTCAACAGTCCTAGCAAGGCGGCATACAGTCCGACGGCGATTGCGGCCGAGAAAGAGCCATATTTGACCATTGATAGCATGATGTCGCCTATTGTCATGACGAAGTGGTGGTTAGGAGGGAGAAGGACGGGAAATCAGAGCGAAAATTCCAAGGAGAGTGAGATTGGGAGAGTGATGTTGTGGACCATGAGAAGGTGAGAATGTGACTGAGGCTGGCGGCGGATCAGCGCTTATCGCCGACACTAAAACGCGGGGTCTCAAGCAATCACTACCTAGTAACATCAACAACAACTGGAGATGTCCTTTGGACCAGCGATTTCACCAGAACCGACCGTGTCATTCAGTGTAAATTGACACGCGAGAAAAGATATTTTAGGAAATCCCAGCGCACACAGTGCTCGCAGAGAACTATGGCAAGTGCACAACCTATGATTCTGGCCATAGCAAAGGTCGAAACACCACCTACATTAGCGTGACAGCAGCGCTTAATTTCAACCTGTCATTCGGAGGAAAAAACTTGCTGGCGCTCTGGGACCTGGCATTCAACCATCTTCGCTGCTACCGACGCATTCCAAAACTAGAGTCTCATAGCCTCAAGCAGCGCATAACGTGCATACAAAGGCTACAAGAATCCTCGTTAACCAATTTGGCGTAGAAATGCATCATCTCTATACAAATATATATCCAGTTATCTTTAAGCCACGATAGAAACATTAAATCACTGGGCCTTGCATTCAAGACTCAACGTGCCAATGTCCTCAGTCAACTATACAGCCACCAACATAGTAACAGCCCCAACATCAACCTCCACCTCAACCCACTATCCCGAACTCGTAGGCTGGATCCCCGAGAACTCCGGCCGGGGCACCCTCAGCCTGCTCACCAGCTGCCTAACGACCCTCTTCCTCTGCACCTGGGTCGTAATCCACCCGCGCGTGCACGCCTCCACGCGCCACAGCTTCTTCCACAAGGTGGCGCTCTTCCTCAAAACCCTCATCGCACCGGAGTTTATCGCCGTCGAGGGCCTCCAAGAATGGGCGTAATGTCGACGCATGCGCCGCGATATCATGATTCTAACCAGCCCCGAGATCAAAGACCCGCAGCACAACAACAAGCAAGCACAACCATTCACCCTCCTCCACGCATTTTACATCAGCATGCTCGTCCTGCGCTACCGCACCCCGCTAGGCGACCGAGTCCTGTGGCCCAACCAGTACGTCTGGCTACTGCAGCAGGGCCTGATCGAGTGGAAGGACCACACCCGCTGGGGGCTGGCCGTCACGGACATCGAGGACAAGAGTAAAGCGGATGCAGTGGCGAAGCTGATCGCGCTGGCGCAGGTGCTGTGGTTCGTGGCGCAGTGCATCCTGCGCGCCGTGCACGGGCTACCCCTGGCGCAGCTCGAGGCCATGACCCTGGGGTATATCCCGCTCATCGCGGTGACGTATTTCTTCTGGTAGCACAAGCCCAAGGATATCCGGTCGCCGACGGTGGTGGAGCTGCCCGTAGCGATGACGAGCGAGCAGCGTGCGGTGTTTGAGTGTCTGGCGGTCAGTCACAAGTTCGACAACGAGGGCTTGCGCGATCAGGTCACCTACTGGAGTATCTGGTACTTGACACCGCGGGTGTTCGAGAAGGAGGAGAGGGATCGGATGATGGCGGAGCGGGTACTCGAGACGAAGAAGAGCTCGTCGGGGTCGTCGGGGTCGTCATCATCCTCACTTGCAGATCCACCAACACATGTCGACTTTCAGACAGAAGGAAACAAAAAGGAAATTGTGGTTGCTCACTGGGATCCCGATATCTATCGCTCCAAGCTTTGGCCGTTGCCGTGTCTCTTCGGAATGTCGTTCGGGGCCCTGCACCTGGTGTCATGGAATGATGTCTTCCCCACCACGGTGGAGTTGTGGCTGTGGCGTATCGCGGCATTCGTGTCCATGGGGTCCATGCTGGTGTTCATGCACTTCGAGAAAGTGGTGCTCCGATGGGAGGGGATTGTGACTATCGTGAGCCTGTCTTCTCCGGCGTTGTATCTCCTGAGTCGGATGGTGATGATGGGGGAAGTGTTTGCGGCGCTGAGGGCGGAGGAGCCGGCGATCTACGATACTTACGAGGTTTCCTCCTACTGGGTTCATTTGTTATGAAAGGCGCAACTGTGTAGAGAATCAGAGATGCGAAGCGGGCTGAGCCCTGGCTGAGAATAGGATTGTCTGCCATCTTGGTTGCTGGAACCGAGGTTGAAATTATGCGCTCAACAAATGATGGAAACTCTACATCTGCGTCCTCCATTCGCCAATATGGGAACCCTCTCAGTCTTGCAGAGAAGATGAAGCCTTCCTGCCTTGCTAGAGAAGGTGCTCATTGGAACGTCTCGCTGACTTCCTTCCAGTTACAGCATGGATGACTGCTTTTCAAGTAGGCAGTCGCTTTCCCTCTAGCTGTAAGGCCCTTTTCTCGCTCCTCCAGGTCTTGACCTCTCCTGCATCTGTCTCCTCATACCTCATTTTAATACACCAAACACACTTATTCTTCCACAATAGAACCTACATCTATCGTTACCACGTTGTTAGCCATGGCTAGTGTAGGTACCCTTCTGCCTTTACCGACCAAGCACAAGCTCACGATGCATCGCAGAATTGGAGGCCACCGCCGTGTTGGGACAGGACTCAGCCTGTGGGCCCACTGCAGTCTGGAAACCCACCGCACCCTTGGAATACACCGAATCCTCAGGGCCCAGATCAGTCTGGGTACCCACCGCAGCCTTCGAATGCACCGCAGCCTTCGAACCCCTCGGCGAACCCAGATGCGATCACAACAGCTCAGCCGACGATATTGTCAGAAGCTTCAACGCAACAAGACAGTTCGACGCAGGCTGAAGATAATAGACTGAGTCAGGAAGCGCCGCAGGCTCAGAACCGGCGGCGGATTCAGATCAAGCGGCAGGTCCAGAGGCGGGCCCAATGGCAGGTCCAATGGCTTAGGTGGATGAGCAATATCTTGCCGAGAAGGATCTTGCCGGAAAGGATCTTCCACAGAAGGATCTCCCCGCCAAGAGTCTTCCTGAGAGGAGACCCATTAGGACAGCCTCAAGAAGCAGACCTGCCGAACGTATCCGCAAGGCCTTTGGCATCGACGGGCCAACTTCCTCCTGCAGAATCGAATCCCCCTTCTCGCGAGTACATCTGGGGGTGGATTGACCGCCGAGATGGAGGGCTAAACTACGATGACCTACCTACTTGGTTGAGGGACGCAAGCCAGGGGTTAAATCTGAAAGGCGCATTCGATGCCATGACTGAGCTTGCAGGAAAAATCCCAGGTGACACTAGCGCCCACTTTGAGTTACTCGCTAAACCAGTAGTGGACGACTTCTACCACCAGAAGGCACTCACCCCTCAAGAGAGTGATTCCAGTATGATGGTGAGCGATTTCGCCGCAACGCAAACTCGTCCATATTACGCAGCCCTTTTTGCTACCAAGCAAGGCCGGCATTATGGTACAGCTTGGCACTGGTGGGCAATTGCTTCCGTTCGTGAGGCTGGTCCATTGAATACGACGGCGTCCGACCCTGGCAAGCCACAACATCTCTTCGTGTATGATCCGAGGCCCTTGCAACTAGACCTTGAAGGGCTAAGGACTTCGCGAGGCTTGCGTGACTTTCTTAGAAATGATCAATACCAAATGCTGAAGAAATTGAATCAGGAAGTCCCCATCAAGTATCTTTTTGTCAATCGGGCACGACTGCGGATGCCCGACCTGAGTGATCGCCTTCGAGGGACCTTGTGGTGGATCTTCAATATGGTCAGCCGTGGTGATATGCCAATTGCGATCGGATCAGAGCTAAGCGATCTTCGATGCAAGGCAGTCGACGCGGTCACTCTGGAATTTGAACACGATGAACAAGATACGGGAGCAGAGACAGAGCGGAAGTTGATCTTGAGATCGATTGCAAGAGCGGTTGAGCGTTGACACTTCCATCACATAGTTAGTGTTAGGTAGAGGACGAAATATACTTGCTTGCCTTTGACAAGAAGAGTTGAGAAAGAACAATCCACAGTGAATCTAAGACAAGTTGAAGTTCTGGATTACGAAGAGTCTGTCAGCTATCCAGCAACCAGACTGGCAGACAATACTGTCCTCAGTCAACTTCCAAAGACTCCTCGCCTTACGAAAGAACTACCTAGATGCCCTCGAGAGGATGTTCGACATGCATCCCATACCTGAGGCAGAATAGTCGGGGTGTATTGTCCGCTTCGCTAGCATCGATGGCAATTGGGCATCATATACACAATACTCACCAATATTCATAGCCTCCCAAACAGCCTCCCAAACGAGAGCTATCTCTCTCCGGGTCTGACCTTCTCCACTAAACAATCCTTTTTTAGATATCGACGATCGTCCCCATCGGATCCACCCTGGTGTCACACTAGTAGCTCCATCGCGATTCTCCACTCTCTCCTTTTTTTCGAGCATGTCAATAGCCTCACTCCCCGAAGCATTGTCAATTCCACAAATAAATACAGTAATCAGTCCACTGCCCCCTTCCAGAAGCCCTGTAGAATATTAGACTCAAATACAAACACCCCCAAGCCATCCACCAGCCTCTGGCTTACCGCCCAAACAAACAGCCACACTCAAAGAACATCCCGCCATAATGCCCATCCCCAACTACGGCGTCTGGGTCGGCCACCCGCACCGCTTCCACGCGCAAAACGCCCACCAAGACCACACGACCCCCCACATCAACCTGTTCTTACGCGACGGCCCCTCCAACCCTGACGACGACCGCGAACACGACCACCACAGCGCCTCCGAAGTCCAAGTCGCCATCAACGTGAAATCCACCCAGCACGACACGCGCCTCGTCTTCTGGTTCGTCCGCGACTTCACTCACCACCCGCTCGTTCACGAGCTCACCAGCCTGGCCCCGGGCTTCCACCGCATAAAACCGCACCCGGACAACGCCGACGACGACGACGAGCGCGAGCTCCCCTACCGCCACCAGCAGCACCACCCCACCCTCGTCGGGCTGGACTACCTGCGCACCACCCCGAGGTTGGTGGATATCGAGGCCGGCCGCCTCCTCCCGCACGACATCCCCGGCAGCGATAACGATATGCTGGATGAGCTGGCGCCCATCCTCAAGGAGGCGATCCACCGGCGCGCGACGGCGTATGTGTTCGGGAGCTCGTTCGGGACGGGCATCCACGACGTGCATATGAACCAAGGGAGTCGGAAGGCGTACGAGGACGCCGTCTTCAAGGATGGCGCGTTGGTGTTTCGGTTCCCCGATGGGCGGTGGGAGGCGGTGTTTCTGGCCTTTGCGTCGCAGGCCGTGCCGACGGATTATCGTGGACGGGCGGTCGTTGGAGGCGAGGGGAGGGATTTGGGGGAGATTTTGGGGTGATTTTTTTTTTTTTAAAAAATCTCGTGGGATGAAGCTTGGAGGGGGCTGGATGAGTGTGATTGCATTATGATCAGTCTTTATATAGATTATGGGACGAGATAGAATGGTACTACGAATGGAACTGATAGACAGCCAAGTCAGTTAGTTGCCCAGAAACCCTTTTCCAAACACCTTGTGCCCCTCGCCCTTGACGAAGGTCTGCTGCCACGGTTGTTGCTCCTTGTTCTCGGCCAGCTCCGCGAAGAGCTGCGCGTGTGCCGCGCCGTCGATGTCGCCTGAAGATGACCCGTCCGCTCTCCGCTCGTCGACGAAGTAGAACCTTGACTCGGGTCAGTGACGAAAGCCCACGGTACCAAAAATTCCAAATCAGGTTGGAAACAACAAGAAAACTCACTTGTATCCCTTCTCCCGGTACGCGATCGCCGCACACTCGATCATATGCGCAGTGGCCGTCTTCCCTACCCCCAACGTGAAGAGCGGAGGCACGGCAACCGTGTTCAGTGCGTTCCCCGTGTACAGGAACGTCCGTGCTGCGGAGGTAGGCAGGGTCTCGAATCCCTCGACAGCCAGCTTGGCGGCGACAAAAACACTGGTGGTGTTGACGTTCAGATCACGGGTAAATTGCTCGGTGGTGATCTTGAAAACGTCGTCGGCGTCCGTTGGGGTCAAGCCGTAGGCTAGTTGTTCCCACACCAAAGGTTAATAGCTTTCTGGTATAGATTGCGGAGAAGTTGGCTGGAGACCGGAGAACATACCATTGTAGATGACCACGCTCGGAACCCCCAGGGTGGTCTTCACGCGCGAGAAGACGTCATGGACGGCCTGGGGGTCGGCAAGGTCACATTGGATATGGAGCTGGGTTTCAGTACTGTCATCGGGGTTGACGTTTCGAGCCGTGAGGGCGACTCGGTAGCCCTTCGCTGCGAAGTGCTGGGCTGTGTGCTGGCCGATGTTGCGGCCGGCACCGAGAATGAGGACGACTGGGGCTGCGGTGGTGGTCATGGTGTTGACTTTGGGGAATCAATTCAAAGTGGGTCTGGTTTGTCTGATAAACTGATGTATCAAACCGGCGGGCTCGATTGCGAGATCTGACCGGTATTTATCTCATCATTGCGGTGGTTGGTGAGGGGGCATTACAAATACGATCACTGCATGAGACCCTGTCGAGTATTAGCAACAGAAAGTCAAAGAAAGATTGATACGAGCTTGCTTATACAGCGGGCTCTCCGGGGTCTCTCTGAGAGATGATGAATGCGGACGTTCAGATTAACTCAAAGTTCACTTTCTATGGATAGGTTCCGTATTCGCTAAAGCCATGGTGCAGTTTCCCGGTTCGAAACCGGGGACGGGGATGGGAATTGGCTCATCTCTCTTCCCCAAGTTCAGAGGTCAAAAGCCTCTGTAGCATGCATTAGCAATCAGAATCGCTCAACCAAGTCCCGAAACGGCTTACTGCTTATTGTAAGAAACTAGGGAGTGTCTTTGGTGGCTGGATACAAATGATAAGGACTTTAGCATGCGCCAAGCACGCAAGAGACTCCCGCTTACCAATTCCGCGGGGTAGATGCATAAGCAGAGCTCTTACAGTCAGACTCGACGAAACCTCCCTGCAGAGAAATAACAATTCCCAATGGAGTACACCTTGGGATGACGCTAATGACTTCACTCATATCTCGTTGGCTCAAAAGCAGAAGCAAGAAGGAGATCAAGATGTCAGTGGATAAAGAAAAGTTAGACTGCTGTAAGTAATGGTGCTGTCGGAAAGTGGTCTACCCGACGCAGCCAGCAAAGGATCAGTCTACCCTTATGTTCTGCGCCTCTCTCCAGATCCGTCCTGAGTGTCAAAATAGTAAGTATCCGCCAGCCTACACTAGATTCTGTGAAATGCCCCTCGAGAAATGCCATTCAAGCCTTCAACACCACCAGAACAAATATCTCACCAGCAGGCCGGGCCGGTGAACATCTAACGGACCTAATCCGGAGAACTGTGTGTCGATGCCTTCGTCCTAGGATGTTCACCCTCGGTTCCAATATCGCCATCACTATCAGCATTCATATCAACTCGCTTCGGGCATGCCCGCTTTCGCAAGGCTGGCACAGAGCGGAATGGGAAGTCCTCCACAGTCAAGTTTCTCCATTTCTCGTGTGTGTAGAGACCGTCAAACGACGCGAGTAAGTACTGCCGGTCGAACTTGGCTAACTCCGGGGAAGGACTTGTGGACTTTTGTCGGAGAGCAGTTAAGTGAGCGCGGACCATCAGCTGTATCGTACAATCTATATGGATGAGCGCAGCCATCAAAAGTCAGCGTGAAGTGGCCGACTTACACTTGAGGAATTCTTGCCCCAGTGCAGAGCAGTCTTAGAACGAGACGACTTTTGTAGCCCAAGATAAGATGTATGAGGTCCATTCTACATCGTATGCGGCATTCAGGACACAACGTAGCTCCTTGAAATCTGCACACTGTGCGAGTCTCTCTCGCTCGTGCTCTGGCTGGGACAGAACCCAGCGTTCATAGCATTTGGGTGCATGTATCAGACTGTGGCTCTTCCAGATCGAGTACCAGTTGCGGGCCCGCTCGACTGCCTCCTTATGAAGTTGGCCTGGACTGATCTCCGGAATTGCCTCTTTCACCGGCCACTCCAAGCGTGAGTTGTCGAGGCCTGCTATGAACTGCCGCTGCGCGAAACGCTTCAGCTTGGCGGCCGTATCCGGATCCGCCTCTAGTAACGGATATCGGGTCTTCCCCTGCGACTTGCGCGTAGTCGTAGGACTTTCTTGGCCTGTTTCCTTGGTAAGAACTGGAGGTGGTGACTGTGATGATGATGAATCGGCTGGTCCGGTACGACGGAGGTCCGGACTGCGCCCCTGAGCCTCCATTGTAACAGATGGTCTAGAAGTCTAGGATTGTTAATTTAAGCTTCACTGGCAAGGTCAGGCGATCGGACGGGACAAGCAAAAAGAAATAATTTGGCTGCTTGCAGTGTATCGCAGATCACTCAAGGATAAAGTATCAAAAGATGAATGACTGTAGTCAATGCGTATGTGCTGTTTCTGAATACGCACGGTAGCAAGAGGGTAAAGCTTGAATGATACTGAGGTAGAAGCTCAGACGACGGGATGAGAGATATGATCAGTATTCAGGGTAGTAAAATGCAGTCGGATGAACCATGTGTGTTAAGTCAATTGGCTTCTTAAACTACTTCATTCGCCCGGCTGCAGAAGCCTACGGTTCTGAGCCAACAAAGTGTTTCGAGGTAATGGAGCTTGTCACTTAGGAAAGTATTGCAACATGATCATCATACTCGTAGGCACAATAGGCACAGTCTCTTTGGCGCTGTCATTTTCTATAATCCGTTGATAGGCCCAATCTACAAGTATATTAACAAGATGAGCTCCCGTGGCAACCTTTATCTCCCAGCCGACTTCCGAACAATGCTCATTTGTCCATTTGAACTTGGATCCAGGGGGAACCCAGATGCTTGTCTCGATCTAGCCAGAGCTTACCGCAGCCCCGGTGACTACTGCTTCACTTCATGTACCATGATTGGGTCCAGATTGGCTCATTTCACCCTGATTGTCGCAACCATGCCAGTTCATGCCGGACAACAGTAGTGCAATCCTCCAGGCTTAGCCCGCTAGCGCTGTGAAACCTTCTTTGCAGATATTATATACTCCGATACGGTGTACCTTGTATGCAGCAAATACTTCCCATCTCCCCATCTGAGACAACGATTCTTGTTGTTTCCAAGCTGAAAGTGGATTTGTGATCAGCGAGGATGATTGCTAATGCTTATTCGGGCGACGCGGAAGAAATTCCGCCTTCTCCCCTTGGAATCTCGTAAGCGGGCCCCAGTTTTCAGGACCCACCCATGATTGCATTGATTGCATCGATTGCATCCATTCGACCCCGCCATTGCTCGTGTCTGCGCATATATACCTTACGTGTACTCATCCTTGTCTCTCACTTCTCGCTCACTATCACTGTCACTATCCCTTCATCTCAATCTCTCAGTCTCCTCCCTCATACATCACCTTCACTTCATCTCTTCACGACCCGCCAAAATGGTCCTCAAGCTCCACGGCCTCGCCATGTCGACCTGCACCAAGCGTGTGCAGGTTGTCCTCAATGAGAAGGGCGTCGACCACGAGTTCGTCCCCATCGACTTCGCCAAGGGCGAGCACAAGTCCGAGGCCTACCTTGCGAACCTTCAGCCCTTCGGCAAGGTCCCCGCGCTCGAGGACACCGAGACCGGAGTCAAGATCTTCGGTACGTTTGCTCCCCCCCAATCACTCTCGCTCCCCGCATTGCCAGCTCTAACACACACTCTCTCTCCCACTACAGAAAGCAGAGCCATCGGCCAGTATATCGCCTCCAAGTACCGCGGCCAGGGCAACGAAGTCTCCCCCCCCGAGTCGGACCTGAAGGCCTTCGCTCTGTACCAGCAGGTACGTGGCTCACCCATACCCTGCCCCTCCCCCAACACAACAGCTGGACCCTAACCCACACATCTGCAAACGCAGGCTCTCTCCGTCGAACAATCCTACTTCGACCCCGCCGTGTCTGGCATCGCATTCGAGAAGGTCTTCAAGGCGTTCAAGGGTCTGGGCCAGACGGACGAGGGCCGCGTGCAGGCGCTGGTCGCCCAGCTGGACGCCGCCCTGCAGGGCTACGAGCGCATCCTGTCCAAGCAGAAGTACCTGGCTGGTGACAGCGTGACCCTGGCGGACCTGTACCACCTCCCGTACGGCGCCTTCGTCGAGCCGTTCGGCTTCGCCGAGCTCCTGCCCAAGTACCCGCATACCCAGAAGTGGTGGGAGGAGCTGAAGGCCCGCGAGAGCTGGAAGAAGATCGCTGATGCTAAATAAGTAGCTAGCCTAGGTTTAGGGATTTTGTTTGAGTTATGAAGCGAATGATATGATTTCTTTTCACCCGTTTTCGATCTATGCCAGGAAGGTGGCATTTTGGGAGGTTCGGTCCGTAGTAGAGGGGTTGGAAATGGTATGCGATTGAGAATAATGTCTACAGAGTTGATCTTCTGCGCTATCAGGGCGAGAGACATCGATATATGTACACTCCCACCTAATCCACCACTCCGGCTGGAAGTACCACTACGTAATCCACTGGCGCAGGCTCAACGCCATCCGGCCGTCCGACAATTTTCAACTCATCCCCCTTCTGGACCTTGACTCCTTGAAATGTAATCCGTGTCGCCGAGTGACCATCCAAGTAGATGGAGACAGAATTACCCAGCGAGTGATTGCGGAAGTTGCCTACCCATTCGCCCACGACTTTGTCATTGAGACTCAGTGTCCAGTGCGACTCGCCACCGTATAGATCATAGTAGTTGACGCCTATGTCGTACGTCCCCGCTGGAAAGTTGAGCGTAGTCTGCGCTGTCCCGGTCGTTGAATTCGATGTGGTCACAATGGCCGTTACATTCGAGGCCGTCTCGAACGGACTGACTGTGTACGGTTTGTATCCGTCCAGCATCATGCTCTCCGCCTCGATACGCCAAGAATGATGGCCCACCCGTCTCTTCTGGTCAGGGATGTCCGTAAGGTTAAAATAGAAGTTGTTGATGGCATCCCGCCAGACGATGGAGTGCCCGGCTTGGTATATGAGTCGGTCAAGTACGGCGTCGTATCTTTCCTTGTCAATCAGGTGGTGTAGGGATTTCCACTGTGTGACGAAGGTCTGCGCAGTTTCGGCACCGGCATAGTGGGCATCGTAAAAATGCTGGATGACAGTCTTGCCGGAGTGAAGCCGGTGCGTCCAGGGGACATGGTGGAACCATAGAACTAGATCATCGGGAGTGGAATTGAGGTACTCATATCGTTGAGCAATCTCTGTAGGGTATTGACCTGTGTAGCCGGTTCCGTTCCCGACGGTTCGATCCATCCCTACGGACTCGTGGTCTGCTCGAGTCCACTGACCCCATCCGTTGTTGTCTTGAGAGGCCGGGTTTGGGCCGTAGTGGGTGTAAAGAATGTCTGTCAGGGTTTGAATGCCTAGGTTTCCACTGTAGTTCTCGTAGGCTGGCCAAGAGGCCATTGAGATGTTGGTAATGGTATTGATAATTTGAGGGTGTGATCCGAAGGTAAGCCGGATCCAGTCTTGCAAGATACCCTCCGAATCATCTTTCGGACTCCATGCAAGTCGACCATATGCGTATAGATTTGACATGGCAATGTGGCTACCTAACCATGTTGTATTGGTGCCAACATTCACGACAGCCGCCCAGCCGCTAAGGGTGCGATTGAATCGTTCTCCAGATATAATGTCCCGGACGCGGGAGGGTTTGTGATCAACTCGAAGGTCAAAGTCGAGAATAGTCTTCCACAGGGGTGGAAGGTAGACGAGGTGATTCTGCTGACCCAGATACTCCTGGCTGACCTGAAGCTCAATAGCAGTATTGGTCTGGAACAGGTTGGCGAAAAGAGGCGATACGGGCTCGCGCACTTGGAAATCGATGGGCCCGTATTTGATTTGCACAACCACATTCTCCTCAAACTCGCCATCCAGGTCTTTAAAGTACTGGACTGCTGCCTTGGCTCGGTCTGCCTTCCAATCTGACTCATTCAAGTTACTGTCGTAGACGAAGGCCCGGTACATAAGAATTCCCCCGTGCGGCTGAAGAGCTCGTGCGAAAAGATTTGCACCTTGCGACAACGTCCGATTGTATGTGTTGGGGCCGGGCTGACCTTCGGAGTCAGCCTTGACTAGATACCCTGCCAGATCGGGAACATGATCATATAAGCTGTTTGTGATATTATTCCACCAGGCAACAACGTTTGCGTTGAGTGGATCGAAGGTGTCTAAGCCGCCGAGTGTTTCGGGAGATGCGAAGTTGAGCGATACGCCGATCTGGACACCGTAAGGTCGACATACATCTGCAATCCGAGCAAGTCCCTTCATGTTTTCAGATGACAGTAGAGTTGCATTCGCATTGACGTTATTGACGATCAAACCATTGATCCGCGTCGACGCAAGGAGGCGAGCATATTGCTTGACTAGTGCCAGGTCATCAACGACCCGACCGTTCTTGAAGAAAATCGACGATCCGCCGAAACCTCTCTCAATCGAGCCATCCATGTTGTCCCACTGATTGACCCAACGTATTGGCGCATGAGGATTGCTTGCATAGGCGACATGGGAGAAGTTTCCCTGGGCTAGCAGGGAAAGGTACTCGTATGCTCCATATAATGCCCCTCGCTCGCTCTGCCCCAAGATTTGGACAGATTTGCCAGCCGATCGCAACCAAAACCCATCCTGATCGAGTTCTGGAATGCCAATAGTGGCGTTGCATTTATGCCGGAATTCGTCAAGTGTCGCAACCAAGACTGAGGATGATGTGTCACAGCGTGATTGCGTGGTTGACAGGTCTTTCGAGAAGATCGACTGGAATCCGGAGTTCAACTCAGCGCCTGCTGTTGCAATTGGGCTTCCTTCAATGCCATTGAATAGAGTAATGTGTGAAGGTAGACCCTGCAGGCAAGAAGAATCACAGGGTACCGGAGCAAACCGCAACCAGCCAGCGAACCCATCCTCTGCCGCAGCCAGGGGCAGTAAAAGGCCCAATAATGAAAACGCGAAGCCAAACTGGATCATTGTATCATCCAATTTGGAAGCAATGCGTTGAAGACAGCTTGAAGGCACAGTCAAGCATCTTTGCCATTCATATATGATGATCAACTAGTACTCGTCTCCTCTCCCCGCATTATCGGACCACAAGCATGGGGAAGTGACCTCATGCTAAATGCTGCATTCAGGCTGTTATCGCCGACTAAGTTACCCGATGAAGCCGAGTAGATGTCAGCCATGTTGCTTAGTTGTGGGCTTACTGAGCTCATGGCTGAAGATAGCGCTGCCTTAGTGAGCTACCAGCTACGTTCATAGTCAGCAAAGTTTCAGCAAGTATAATGAGAATTGGAATACAATCAGGAAAACCGTGAACGATGTTTGAAAGGGAAACTTAGCCAATTTTGCCGAGAAACATGTTGTGCATCACTGGTTAGCCGACATGCAGCGTGTCTGCCACGGAGAATCTCCGGAGTTGTGATGCAACATGGTGGAAGAACAGGCGATCGCCCATTTTAGGCAATTTACAAGACAGCGCTCAGAATCGCGCTAGTCCGGTATGGCTCACAATATGCACGTGACTTGGATATTCATATCAGGTATAGCGTGATCTTTCCTTCCACCACCAAAGATCTAATATCATCAACACTAGCAAGTCAATCAGGAATTGTTCTGTGCAACCAGAAATATAATCTCATGCTTGCCCGAAGACTGTACTGGGCTGCACGAGCACTTGAAGGAACATCAGCCATTTGTTGTGAGTATGGCTGCTAGCACTCCCACAACTGCTCGCAGCTTTCGGGCCCGCGCGGTATGCATCCTCGTCCCGCTGCTCAATACAAGTGAAATAGCAATTGACCGTTCATAGTGCGACAATTGTCGTATTCGCAAGGTATATTCCTCTTGAAACAGATGAGACTTATGGCACATCCCTGACAGCAGCACAATAGATCAAATGCGACAAGACTAGTCCCTGTTCCAGCTGTGGCACGCTGGGGATACCGTGCAGACCAGTTGGGGGACAATCGACTGCTTCGGAGTCGCCTCGCACCAATATACCAAATGACTAGTATGAAGCTATAAGCTCAATATGGACAGCCTAAGCTGACATGTCTCATAGTGAACACCGGTTCTCTACGTTGCAGGAACAGCTTGCCACAATTCAGAAGACGCTCGAGAACATAACACGGTCTTCCGGCTCATCGAGCCCGGTCAAGCCGGCCCGGGAACCGACTCCGTCGGGACCGACGATACCTCCATTCGAAGGTCACTCATCTTTCCATCATGAAACCCTCGTAGCTAGGGATGCTGCCTATTCTGCTGTGGACACTTCTCAGAATGGACAATTGGGCGACTACGTGTCAGCAGCACTTTCGTCTCTCAAAACCAGCCTCGATAGGCATCGCGCATCAGTAACGCATGGGGAGACGCAGCCCAACACTCAGCCAAAAAACCAACTACTTCCTGTAGAGTTGGTCATCGCTGTGGTAAAGAAAGTCAAAGGTTTGTTCGTACCTCCTTCCTTCCCCGTGGTTGGCAATTGACGCAGGTTAGCGCAACCTCCGTTCACGTTGGTCAGTCAGTCTTGGATCGATGCATCTCGTATAGAGACTCTTTGTCACTCCATATACTTTCCACTCGATCCAGTTCCTGCTGGAACATATACACTGTTCTACGGGCTCTTCTTTTACATAATACGCGACTATTTTCATGCACAGGACCCTGACCTCGCGCATTATGACTTATCATCAGCACTGGAAACATGTGAAAAACAGCTTGACTCAGGTCTCCGAGAACCCGCCATCATGGTTGAGCCAACCTTGGAGAAGATACAAGCACTGCTGATTGGAGTGAGTAGCTCAATTCTCATGCGTGACTTGGTCTAACTGGCACAGATAACAAAATCACAAGAGGAATTTGACATTCAGCGGTGCTGGACATATTTATCGTTAGCTTTCAATATGTGCCAAACCATGGGACTACATCGGCGTACAGCATTGAAAAACGACCCACTACCCATTGCAGAGGCTAAACGTCATGCCTTCTGGGCACTATATACGATTGACAAGAACATCTCTCTGAACATCGGCCTGACGTCCCACTTTCAAGACCATGATATTGATGCCGACCTCTTCATGCCATCAGAAGACCCAAAGCAACGTCCATGGGATTTGATGAGTATTGTTCGCATGGAGTTTGCTAGTATTCAAGGGAAGGTCTATGATCAACTTTACTCAACGTCTGCTTGTCGGGCCGGCGATGAGCAGAGAGCTGTAGCGATAGAAAAGCTTTCCTCAGACTTAGAGGCGGTTCGAGATAAATTGCTGACGGTAAAACCTTGCCTCCGTCTTGTTAAGATTGATATCTAACACTGCCCACAGATCGACGTAAGCTTGGGTCTTTATGCTGACTCCCTGCACGGCATTGCGGCTTGTGCTGATTTCATCGCTTACTCCGTGTTGACTGTCATCTATCGGGCCCAGACTCGGCCAGGAGATGCCATGGCAATCTCATCGCGATGCTATGAGATCGCTACGTTAGCGCTTCACAGTCACCTCAAATGCTTTACATATTTCCGCGGCCGGCAAACCCACAAACAGACTGAATACGTGAATTGGTACGTTCTCTAATACCTAAGAAGCCAATTTCGACTTACCAGGTATAGGATATTGCTCTACCCTTCCTTTACACCTTTTGTCATTGTGTTCACCCACGCAATTACCACCGCAAGTGCGGTGGATCTAGCCCTTCTGCAGGACACTGTGAGCTCTTTGGAGCTCATCAAGGGTCTATCGCGGGGTTCAATGCATCTATATACAGTGTGCGAAGCATTTGTCAAGGCTGCTCAGGTTCTAGTCAAATCGCGACAAACATTGTCCGGCATCGAGCGTCACCAGGATGGGTCACTTGTCATGCCTGCCGCGCACGGGGCGGCCAACATTGCTTTCCCAGATGTCTCCTGGCCAGAAAACACCTTTGATTCTCTTATGAGCCAGACCGACATTTCCATGTTCTTGAACGACTTCATTGGCGCCAATCGATCGGTGATGGATATCTTGAATTCAGATTACATGAGTTAAAATATTCAGATGTGACTTATTATACATATGCGTCCACACGCCACGGTCGCGTCTTCGACGCCTTTCTCCTTCATCCTGGAATCACCCTTCAGAAGACATACTATTGTGCTGTCAGTCGGAGGTCAACATTTAGTGGGTGGGAACAACTTACTGGGATGAACAAATACGGAACCCGTCGTTCGTACTCGCGCCATGCTTCTCCATATCTCTCCCGGCAGCGTTCGATATCGCGACGAGCACGGTGGATAATCATGACGGTGAAGAATACGGAGTAAAACCAGGGGAATGGTGAGTTGAAACCGGTGATCAGTCCCCATGAAAAGGCAAAAAACCAGTCACAGGTATAATGCACTTTTCGGGCCATTCCATCTGCTATATATCAGCCATCATTCCGAAATTAATCGGTAGTTGAATTGACTTACACCAACCGCTGCACAAGATAGAGTCTCCAGTCTTGGTTGGAATCGACTCCGGGTTCTTCACAGCCCTCCATGGAAGCTGAGGGAATGTTCTGCGCGTCACAGAGACACCTCTCTCTTGAGCACGAAAGATGTTCTTTTGACTGTTGCATGTGTCCCATACCCAGTACATGAACAGATATAGAGCAGCCCAAGCAGCCACAATCGATGGATTCCACCGATATATCGATGGGTCGTGGTTCGCCAGATACAGGGTGCAATGACAGTAGCTCATAGGAACACCAGCGAGGTTCCAGAAAATGAGCATGAAGCCCCATTTCTCATAATACATGTCCCTAGCCTCGATCAGCCCAGCCCGTACTGAAGCTTCTGGAAACACCTACCAGCTAGTGATGATCAGCTCTTCGCCTTTCGCACAAGCATTCGCGTACAAGAAATGTGCCATGAGCAGGAAAGCGACCTCGCCCGAGACGAACCCGAGCTCTTCCCATTGTTTCAATGCCGTGCCCAAGGTCAACAAAAACAGTATGTACCACGGAATGCGAACCTCGAAGAACATCTTCATGTCAATCCATCGGAACAAACGGGGATTAAGCTCCGCTCCCATAAAGAAGTCATAGACATGCGATCCTGTCATCCGATGCTGGCATCCCCTCATTAGGGCGGAGGCATACGCGACGATAGAAATCAGAAACCCCGAGCAAATGGCGACGGACATTAGGGGACCAAATTCGGTGATGAGGGTGGTCAATGGGAAAAGCCCTGTGAAATGCAAGGCCAGCGCAGCCACGATGGTGACGTACCAGGAGGCGGCTGCTGAACAATAATAATCGAGTTGCTTGCCATTTAGGTGTGGCAGGCACTTTCCCTTGCCATATACACCGGGCAGATAGATGTATCCGAGTCCTTCCAACACGAGAAACGTCCAGTATATGGCCCAAGCTTTGCGATGAGGGAAGGCATGTGTGTAGGCGAGGTCGAAGAGATGTGATCCAAATTCAGCAAGTGATTCTTCGGGGTTCGGCAAGGGAAGTTGGCCGTTATAGAACGTCGCCCCGATGTACATATAGTACATGAGGAGTGGAAAGCCAATCATGAGAAGCGCAACTCCTGGAGCACCTCCGAATTCGAAAGTGATCGATTCATCCTCATTGGAACTGCTGGTCGACTTGAATTGTTCTGTTCTTTGACGAGCTCGATGGATTTCGGGCTGTTGGCTGTAACCCGTGAGTGTCAGTCACTATACCGTTCATTCGGCTCGGATGAATGAATGGCACGAACCTAACAGCAGTACCGGTCGCGGACATTTTGATGCTTGTGATAATTCGACCAGGGCTTAAGGCAAGAATAGCCCCTGAGATTTATACACAATCATTAACTACCATTTCCATAGTCCTTGACTGTGAGCTTGCTTTCCGTGCTTTCCGTTCTCTCCGTGCCCTCCGTGTTCTCCGCGGAGCCCGCGGACTCCACGGCCGCCCTGGTCGCTGCCGATTACTTCCTGGGGCAAGCGATGGAAATTTGCGACTATTGGGTCCTCATTGCTCTGCCTTTGTTAAAGAGTGCTATGGGGGTCGACTTATCCCATCAGTCTCTTTTAAGTCGTTCCAGAATACTGAACGGTGTTATGCACGCCATTGTGTCTAGGGGGGACCGTCGCGCACTAACGAAACTATTCTGATTCTCAATTTCAGTCTTCGGTCTTTGCCTGTTATCATGGACGGATCGCCTGTTGTACAAATATAGATTCTCGCTTGAGTGTTCTGATTGCATAGCAGGAACGACCTCTGTCTCCTGTACAAGGAAATCTCCACGAGCCAATATCCGGCCTCCACACTGGCGACAAGCTCTCTTCCAAGTTCTTTCCATAACCGCCCGACCATGATCCAGGCAGACACCAATATTGCTTGTCACGGTTATCACAGTCTGTCTCAACTAGCATTCGTGGCCCTACAGCCCTATGGGTTTTATTCTGCATGGGCTGTCCCTCCCGCGGCGGCAAGCTGACCCCCACGATTGGTCCGACATGAAAACCGCTCACCTCTTGCACTCAGGATCTTCCCAATTCACCCCCAGCTAAGCTTTATCACTGGGATCACAACACGTCTCATATGCAGGTGACGAGCCTCGTCTGTGATGTATCAGCCATCGCCCGCATAGTCGATGTCTGGCCCCCCTCACTCCTCACCCACATCGAACCTGTCGAATCACACCCTGGAGTATAGCGCCCAGCAGCAAGACTAGCATGCGATCTCGTTGGCGGACTCCAGAGCCATCCCTGCCAGGCCTCCAGAATATGATTGCCTAACGATGGAAGTTGGAGGTGACTCAAGGGAAAGGAGATATAACCAGTGTCCCCGACCGAGCGGATGCATCTCTAACTCTGAGCACAAGCACAACTCCGAGCCTCTGCGCACGTCAGCCATTTTAATCATCAGATCCATATAAACATCCTTTAAAGCCATCTGTACCCGACCAACCCGGGACAGCACCTGGGACAAGTCCACATCATGGGCGTCGCCAAGATCATCGGCAAGGTCATCATCATTCCCATCCTCTTCTGCATCTTCGTCGGATGCGTCATTTACTTCCTCATCAAGTATCGACGGGACCGCAAGCGCGAGAAGAAGGAGGATGCGATCCGCGCCCAGCAGTTTCAGCAACAGCAGCAATACGTGCAGTATCAGACGCAGCAGGCGGTGGCGGCGCAGTACGGGCAGTCGCCGTACTACCATCAAACGACCGCCGACGACTCGACGATGAAGAGGCCCGAGCCGGTGTTCTATCCGGTGCAGGCTCATGCGGGGACGGAGGGGGTTTGACTGAGAAACTGTCAGAAGGTGAGTGGGTAAGTCTGAGTGTAGTGTAACGAGAAAGAGAAGGGAAGTTGCTGATTCCTTGTGGAATATAGTTTGCTCGTTCGTGGTGGTTTTGATATCCGTTTCTTGAATTATGAGTGGAAGACCTCGTGGTTGGTTGCATGTTGGATTGTATGACACTGGCTTGGATCCGAGGGAGGTATTTTTTTGAGTTCTGGTTGTTCTTATTGTTGTTCATGCTGATGCTTTATATGAGGTATGAGTTTCTTCACTTTGCGAGATCCATTCGAAGGTCGATGGAGGATTTCTGGTTATAGTGGATGTCCCTAGCCGCAAGTCTTTTTGATTCAGCCCAGTCTCATTTCTTGTCCCGACCGACCTACCGACCGATGCTCCGGTCGCTGATGCCCCCTCAAGGACTATATCCCCATCCGGCAGAGCAAACACTCATAGCCTCAATCCTCGCCTGTAGTCAAGGAAGTAGATCAGTTAGTCTAGTTGTCATCAGAGAATCCAACAAACCCCCGTATCCAGCCCCCGCTCCACCGCGACCGGCGCAACTCCAAGAACAAGCACCAACAATCAACCCCCTGCCCCGGAAACCCCGAACCACCAAAGAAAGGTTCATGTATACCGCAATTCAAACTGCAATCAATAGACTATACTACTCCAAATCGTGACCCTGAATTTACTCAAACTAGAGACCCCCTTTCCAGTATGGAAAACATGAATCAGCCCCCCCCCCCCCGTACCAAATATATTAAATAATCTGACTCTCCGCCCCTCTCACAGATCCGAAACCCCATACACTCCGGAATGTACCTGAGTCAGGGGCTTTTTTACCTTGTACCGGACCCTGGATACCGGCTCCGATCGTGAGAAAAAAACGGGGGAAACTCGGTGATTGATTTTGTGGTATTTTAATCTAGTGGTGTTTCGGAGGGTGGGAAGGATTGCGGATGCGGTGCTGGAGGCGGGCCCTGGGATTGCATGATCGTGGTGTTTCTAGCTGAGACCGGGGGAATGGATTGATTGATAAGGGGGCTTTTATTTGGAGAGGTGTTTGTCGGGAATTGGGTTACGTGCCACGTGTTTTGAGGGCATACTTACATAGTACCAACCTTCAATTGTTTGTTTTTCTTGGTGAGATTTTCGATAACTAGAGTATGGTATGGTGGTATAGTAAGGTACTGGGGTGGACGCGTCGAGCACGTGTCTCAGACCACACGTCACGTTCTTGCCAACGCAGACCAAGGCCTGGCGTTCTTCCCCTCATACACTTCGCTCCTACAGTACCTAGTAAGTTAACTCGAAGCCCAAACCTCAAGTGGTCAGGAATCTATCATAGGTTGACTCGTCAAAGGCGACATCAAGGCGAAAAAACTTATATTCAAATCATGATCATTCTTCGTTAATGAAACGCTACAAAGCACAAACCAATACACTTTGCGAGAGGTCGGAGGAGACGACTGATCGGTCGAGAATAAGTCTCTCTCACAGCCTTCCACGGATCTCAGCCTCGTCCTGCTCATGGGCAGGCTTATAGTCCACATAGCAGACACTGTTGTCCTCGAAGGGCCCATAGAATCGACTGCGGTCGTACGGTGTGAAGGGGATCCCCTTGTACAGCCTCTCTACCAGGTCCGGGTTGCTCGTGAAGTAGCGGCCATACAGCAGGGCGTCGTAGCGACCGGACTCAAGCACATTCCAAGAATTGGTCTGATCCCATCCGCCAGCGGAGAAGAACGGTGTGGAGCCGAAGATTTTCCGGAAGGAGGAGAGGTCGACGTCGGAGAGACCCCAGCTTTGGAGGAAGGTATCTTTCTCGGCCACGGAGAAGATTTGTTCGTATCTCTGTATTCATAACGTAAGAGTTAGCTGGAGAGCTCTTCGCGAGAGGGGTCTGCTGCCTTCAGGGAGAGGCAAAGAAAGAGAGGGGATGCTGACCGGCTCAATGAAGCTGACATATGATAGGTTGGGCAGCGCTTGTTTTAGCGATTCGCATAGGAATGTCCAGGTCTCCATGCGCTGCTCGCCGCGCGCCTGGTTGAAGAGGCCGAAAGGCGAGAGACGGATGGCAAGGTTCTCTTCGCCGACCGTCTGTGCGAGCTCATTCATCAGCTCGAGGACGAACTGACAACGCTTCTCGGGACTGCCACCGTACGCATCGGTACGCTTGTTGATGTTCGAGCTCAGAAACTGCTCAGGAAGATATCCATTGCCACCGTGGACCTCGACGCCGTCGAATCCGATCTCCATTGCAGTCTTAGCGGCCTCGCAATAGTCCCGAATGGTCTGCTTGATGTGGGGAACGCTCAGTTCGATGGGTGGGTGGTCTGCGTAGCGCACTGGCTCGGTCGAGCCCACCGGGGGGTGCGAATAACATTCTGTGGGCGAGTCCCAGACACTGGCGGAGGGACAGACGGCGGGCGATCCAGTCATCTGAGGGATTGTGGCACGGCCGGCGTGCCAGAGCTGGCAGTAAATGTATCCGCCTTTGGCGTGGACAGCTTCCACGACAGCTTTCCATCCTGCGGCTTGTTCCTCGGTGAAGAGACCGGGAACACCTGGCATGCCATTACTCTGGCGAAGAGGTCAGCCATCGATGCGCATGGCGAAAGAGGCAACAGCTCGGGTCGGATCTAATTACCTCGAGCGATGGGGGGATGCCCTCGGAGATGATCAACCCCCCTGGCGTTGCGCGTTGGCGATAGTACTCGACTATCAATTGTCCGGGATACCAGATCCGATTGGGGTTCTCAGGCGTGCTGATCGGGTTCAGAGGCTCGCCCCGGTTGCGCGTCAAAGGGGCATGCACCACTCGGTGGCTGAGTTGGATCTTGCCATTAGCGATGGCCAGGGGCTGGAAGAGCTTGGACTGTTCTCGAAGAAGCTGATCGCCAGTCATGACTGCTATATTTGTGTGCACGGTGGGTTAAGGTTCTGTGCGATGGATGCAGTGGCTGCAGTGGCTGCAGGCAAAGATGAACAGTGGTTCTTGCGAAGGCACAGTTTCTCAGAAAGGGGAGCAGGATTGGGGAAACCATGGACAGCAATGGCCACCGCAGTGGGCTTTTCATCCCACCGGCTGGGTCATGGACTTCTCTTCCTCTCGAGGCCCGCTTCCCTCTCCTCTTTGGTTGCTGGTCCGGCCATGGCCCGATGGAGGGGTGTTAAACGGGGACCAACAGGTGCCATTTCCATAACAGGCATGACAGATGGAGCCTGACAGGTTTGGGACCTTTGGGTCGTGTGGGAATATCCAACCAGCGACGAAGGGACGACACGAGAAATTATGGAGAGAGAGAGACACGGGTTGAACCTTGGGAAGTGGAGCGAATTGTCTGCTAGGCCATTGACCCGTGTTTCCGGCTGGCCGAGGAGGGGACGGTGGGTGATTAACGACGATCTGTTTTGTTGATGGCATCTTCTTGTTGTGCTCCATGAAGATTCGCGATGTTGATGTTGGTGTGGATATGAGAGCTTGGGAAAGTGGAGGAGGAGGGAACAATGTCAATAATGATCTGACATATAGATCCATGTGCGTCAACCGTGCAGTCGACGACTATCAACATCCCTGCCTTGCCCGCGGTAACGTTACCAGCACCTACCGTCACCCATAATGCCTGGTACGTAAACACACAATCACCCATCCACCCCTTTGACCCTGGCAGCGGAAACGCCAACCACCGGCCGCCTCACTCCAGCCATTCCCGACTGAGCCGAGGTGAAATCTCCACTTCTCGGCCAGAAGCGAAAGTCAAAAACCAGGCCCGATCGGCTTGGCACGTATTTAGTCGCTTTAGGGCTTTTTTCGAGCACGCGTCGGCGTCTCAGCCAAGTCCACCAGATTGATGAACTGACCCATTGACACTTGCTGCCTGCTGCCTGCTCGGAACGCAGCAAATTTTCCCTTGTGGCACCCCTGAAAGACCGAAATACCTTCCATTCGAGAGTGTATGAAAGGACCTCACTGGTCAAGCCCGACCAACGACTGTTCCAGAGGACCCAACTCAACCAAACAATGAACCATCCTAGCGCGGCTGGACGTTGACCCCATCATTGACGCTTGCGAAGGTGGTTTGAGGGGCGAAACTCTAGAATTTGTTTATTTGCGCCATGGACGTCGCGTGAAATGCGCGGATGCGGTAGTGTGCAAAGCTATTCGCACCCATTCCTCAGTAGTGGTGGCGTTGCCAATAGACCGTCGTCGTCGCGCCGCTTGCATTTCCCCTAAACTGTAACATCGCGGGCTCTCACGGGGCTGAAGGATGAATGATCTCCGGAGGATGAACAGGAAAATTAATCTAAACCAATTAGATTAGCCTGCGGCTGGAAACATCGGAAGTTCGGATATTGATGTCAGATGCGAGTGAAAATTCTGTCTCTGCTAATTTGAGGACCAGGAAATAGGAGATGAGTTGTATAGTAGAGAGAATCGAAGATGTAGCTGGATTGAATGGGTACCGTAGACACTACCTAACATACTAACAGTGTGTTGCCTTCTGGATCAGGTAATTGACAGCAACCACAACAACAATCCGTCATTACGACCTCGTGTTTACGGCGATCTGACCTGTCCTTTTCCTTCTACGTACGCCTTGGTTCAGACTACGTACAGGCACTGCATCCGATCCGCTCGTTCTCCTCTTCAGATTTCTTGTTCATCTTTTCCCAAACCAGCAAATCAAGATGGATATTCATTTTCTGCACCTATCACAATCGATCTGCTGTGGAGGCTCTACCTACACAATCTCTCGAATCTCGAGTCCCTTGACCCAGTGACCAACCAGCTGGTTTCAACTCTCCAGCCTCTCAGTCTCCCTTTCTCGAATCCTACCCCTGGCATTCTGCCCTGTCAGCTTAAGGTTTTCCTCTACGTTTTCTCAATCGCGACTGAGTGGGTCGATCAAGTCGACGGTTCGAATGCTGTTCACACTGTGACTGGAGGCCATTCGACTCGGCTTCGTTTTCCCATCTTCCGACCCAAACTTGAGCTTCTCTAGACACTCGCCTGGCGCCTATCAGAGTCGCCACGGTGGGCTTCATCAGTGCTTGTCCCTGGGAGAAAGACTAGGCGCAATGACACTCGGACGATGGAGCTGGGAGCCTGGGACTCGCCTTTTTATTTATAATACAAATGAGACTGGCTCCCCCACCGAACGTGCGATGGGGTTCTAAATCCTTTTTGTCAATGCTGTCTCGACCTCTGGGGATACATTCGCTATTATTCCTTTTACCCCAGGCGTCATGACTGTGAACGATCCAAAAGATGTCTTGAACACCATCAACTTCATCACGCAGTGCTTGTGTATCCCTATCGTCAGTGTCTTTGTAATTCTACGGTTCTCAATTCGTACATACTACAAGCAATGGGTGGGAGTGGAAGATTGTACGTTAAGAAAATTCCAGATCGCTTTCTTCGGATTGTTAACATTTCCCAGGGTCTTGTCTCGCGGCATGGGTACGGCTGACCTGAAAAGCTGGAGTGTTTGGATGAGGATTAACACCTTATTAGATTTTGTTCATGGGATACTGTTCCGTCTCGATTATAGGTGAGCCCTTCAGAGCCCATCGCACTGCAATCGACTGACGCAGCATTCAGTTGGAAAATACGGGGGAGGGTACCACATTGATGATGTTTCGACTGCACACCAAGTCCTTTTCCGCAAGGTATATTGAACTGAGCCTCACCAACTTCCGACTTCTGACCTCTATCTCTCAGTTCTGCTATGTCGCCACCGTCCTTTACTGTCCCATGGCCCTGCTGGTCAAAGTCGCTCTCCTCTCCATCTTGACTCGCATCTTCGCTCCGTATCGCACCAAAATTCTCATGATCTACTTCTTTCTGGGCTGTCTGTGTGTCTACTATATAATCGCCGAGATTGTGAAAATCCGGATGTGCGACCCCATCCCAGGATACTGGACGGGTAGCCCCAAGGCCAAATGTATGGACCAACAAGCCGCACTCATCGCCGACTCAGTCATCAGTGTTGTCTCCGACCTGATCATCCTTATTCTGCCTCTTCCCTTGACGTGGTCCTTGCAAATGTCCCGCAGCAAGAAAATGCGAGTCATTGGTATGCTTTCAGCTGGTGGACTGGCCACAGCGTTCAGTCTGTACCGTTTGGTTCTGGTGGTCAGAGAAGGCAGCTCAAGAGATATGACTATTGTATTTATTTGTGTCATTCTGTCTGGGTAAGACTTCGATTCCCGCTCATATGGGCTTTTAATGGTCTGAAGCATTCAGCCTAACTGACTGGTAAACAGCAATGCGGAGGGTGGGGTCGCCCTGATATGCGCTTGCCTCCCCACTATCAACATTCTCGTCAACAAGCTCCGCAAGAAGGGCTATTACAGTTCCGACCGTTACGAGCCCACCTCATCCTTGCAACTGAGTAAGATGAAGAACGGAGGCAGTAAACGGTTTTCAATGGGCACGTCACGTCGAGCCGACGGACTCGAATCTGCTTCGGACCAAAGTCACCTTATTTCCTTTGCTGGTGGGCTTGATGTTGCCTCCAGTGCGGAAACAGGCGGTATTCATAAGACGGTTGACGTATCACAGACAGTTGAGGTCGTGGCAGATAGGGAACACTAGGTTGGAGTCATTTGGGTTTACTTTCGTTTTCTTTTTCTATGTTATGGGATATACCACTGGCCGTGCTTAACGAGACTAATATTCTTTTTGTAGTCCTGATTCTGGGTGGAGGCTTGGCTTGGACATGTATAATTAGACTAGCTATAATGATGAGCAAATACTTCCATGGACCCCTAGCTGGGCATACAAGCAGGAAGAGCAGAAGACGGGCAACCTTGAAGAACACCACCAAACCTGAAGAGAACAACCAACCCATCGCCCGCTCACATGACTCTCCACTGCAACTACCTACCTAGTACTAGGTACGGAGTACTCCGTACTTTATCATTAAAACCACTTCCTAAATAATGACCACCTTACCGCTTCCGCTAATCATCAACAAATTAGCTCCCCAAAACATCCATGCTAGACCCATTCGTTGACTCAGATATCCCTGCTGCAGGACTTTCGTGATTCACTGACACAAGAGCCATGTCTTATCTTGACACTTCTAACCAAGCTTTACCAAGCAAAAACAAGCCTTGGGTGAAATACTAGGTCTCAAGCATCCTCACTTCCAGTCAGACAAAGTCCAAGCGCCAACACCGGGTCATTCACAATACCAACCCGTTCCGATTATCTATCTGTCACACCCTGCAAGCATGAGCGAGCGTGACGTTACAACTACCTACGGTAGTAACCTTGACCGAGGTTCTGGAACACGCAACGAGAGCAGACAAGATAGGATACAATCGGCTGTCTGCCTATGTTGATTTGTCCACCCTGGCCGTGTCTTGTGGCTGCCTTCAAATCTCTACAATTAGTATAATACTAACGTCGTTATTCCGAAAGGTGCTACGCTGGACACGTTCCACCGGCCAAGTGGGGACTTCTGGCTCGATTACGATTGCAGTTGCATCCCTTCGCGAACATGAAATGTACGACCGTCAGCTACGCTTCAATGAAAAAAATTGTCTACCTCATTAAGAGCTCCGATATCGTGTTGTTGCAATCTCGGTAACATGACACGAAGGCCAATAAAAATGGATACGATACAAACCAAACAATAGCACACCTCCATCATCACCTCGGCGTGCTCCAATCCTTCTCCAGGGCTGCCAACGAGCTCTGAGACCGACCCTCAGTCGTGATATTGAGCCATAGGAAGAAAAGGATAAGCATGTTGAGAGCAGCGTTAAGCATGCGACGTTGCCAGCCAAGCCAGTGACATTACAGACAAGATCAGGACCATGCCTAGCTCACTGCCTAGGTTGACGTGAGTGCGCCTCCAGAGAAGACCCCTTTCCGCAACATACACGACATTTATTTTCTTTTTTATTATCCGCCCCCCTTTCCTCCTCTCTATCTAATGAAATGTGGTGGTCGGCAGGGAATTCAGAGTAATGTTCTTATCATCCTATTGGACTATGCTGAAGGAATAGTGTCGATTCACCATCAGCCTCGTCAGCATTGCGATACGGTTCGATACTGTCAAACAAACAAGTGACGAGCCAAGCCTTTGTTTCCACTTACCAAGAAACTAACGTTCTCTTTATCCGAGTGGACTTCTGGTCAAGTGCTCCGTGCTTCCCTCTGGCACACCAAAGCTATCTTATTTCCAAAGGTACGCAGCATGATGGATATTACCCACACCCAATGGTACTTTCTCTGTTGTCTGAATGTGATTGTTTCTTTCCCAAAGCCTCGCTTTCTTCCCCTCTCCGAACCTGCGCGGTTGCATCTATTTTCCAAGCATCTCCGTCGGGAAACCGTAGCACCAGCCGCACCACAACCAGGACGAGCCCGATAACTAGACACAGTGGCACGCTTCGTCACCCCCTAGCAATCAAGTCCACATGCAATCGCAAGCCTATCAATAGGCTCGAGCCAGACATTCAACTTATCATCCTCATTAGGACGCTCCAGCGGCCAGCCAGAGCTACAGCTGGGCATGTTGGTGGACATTATTAGCCGCATCTGTGCATTTCTCCGTGTAGAGAGGGGCTATTTGATACTTACGTATCAAGCAGAATCACGGCAAAGACTGAGACTCCATTAACCGTGTCTCCGGACCGGGTCCGGACCTCTCCTCTCCCTTCGTTCTCCCTGATCTCCCCGGTTTCTTCCTTTCTCTTGGCAGCGGTGCTTGGCAGATGCCGACCCAAGTCTAGACTAGACTGCAGTCTTTAGGCTGCAATGCAAGCGAGGGTCCGAGGTGGACGTGGTGAGTGGTGAGTCTCATTCAGCAGCCCCCCAACACCTCGGCCTGCCGCAGGCCCGCGGGGTCCTCTGTTTTGGTGTTTTGACGGATGGACCGGGTCACGGTCCGTCCCTTTTTTTCTCTTCGCAGTGGAGAACCGACCAGTCGACTCAACCGGCAGTCACTACTATTCCGTGCTCTATTAAAGTTCGATTCGTGGATAGTTATGGAGAATTAATTTGTCGTGCTATGAGACAGGCAACGCGTTCTTACTCAACACTTTTTCTGTCTGGTAGGAAAGCCGCCTCTACCACTACCGATGTGGTAGAGCTCAACATTTATCGCCCAGACAAACAGATGCGAGCGTTGTTCGAAGCTTAGGGCCAAAAAACAACCACAAAATCTTCAGCCAGCCGCCGAAAGTAGAGCCCGGGGAGCATGGGTAACAAACACCTGGTAGGTTCATCCTGTTAATGACAACATAGAATTATCAATCGCATTGTTCAAGAATTGACCAAAAGCACCAGTCAAATCCTACTTCTAGACACCACAGCAAGCCCACCAATAATCCCTTCCTCTTCGAGACTCTTGCCCAGCTCCTTCCCCCGCCTCGCCGAGATATGGATAGACGCCCAGCCAAAACCAATGAGCCAGTCGAGGAGCCACGCACCTCGACTCTGTTTTTCCAAGCATACATACTGGATTGATGATGTTACCTTATTGCATGCTTCCCTATCTTTCTAGCGCAATCGAGGACAAGATATCCAGTCAGTGTCATCACTCTATCTTCTCTGAGCTCTGCAGGAAACCCACGGCCAGACTCTGCAGAACAATCTACTTCCAACCATTCGCGTCAAGAACGATAAGCGCCCATTTCACGCAATTGCATATTTCCCTTCTCCCGGACTAGGGTCTCCCCTCTTTCTAATATTATTGATAAGCTTAACCTACCTTTTGAAACTCGTTCGGGCGTCGCTGATGGTTGTTTATGACGTTGATGGATCATCACCTGTGTGTCCCTTTCAGCCTTTGGCATGATAACTCAGTAGCTGGCTCACCTCAATGGTCCGAATTTGGCGCGGATTGTGAGCCATCGTCTTAGTCGAGGTTTAGAGCCCAGTGGCGTTTAGGACGGAGGTACAGCATATTCCTCCACCACCGAGTCAGGTACAGTCCTGTTTCGCCGTTCACCTTCATGCGGTATCGGAGAAATTCCGGGCTGATTCAGCTAGGGTCATAATGCCCAGGGTTTCTACTCTGTTTTGCTGCTGAATTTCGCATTCTGATCAGATCGAAACAGGGCAAGGATCGCCGACAATCTGAGTCAAGGCAAAGGATTCCTTAGTTCAAGCCAAAAGCCCAAACGGAGACACTGAATTAACCGAGTATACATCCTGCCGACATTACTTTCCCCCGATAAAGGTAATATTCGACGATAACAGCACAGGTCACCCTGCAACACCAGCAAAACCAGCAGCATATTCGGTGTCTTACTACTACGCAGGAAGCAAGCCCCCCAAACATCCTTCCGGTCTCGCCGGTTCTACATGCGTGGGGAAGGATATGGGCAGCCCAAGAAAGAAAACGTAAGCAAGTGGCGACCGGACCTGCTCCGAAGAGCGGAAAGGAGAAGAACTCCTTGGCCCTGTAAGGTATCCGACGGTGGAGTCAACAGACTGACATACTGAGCTCTATTGATCTCTATCACGCAGTATTATACCCTTTCCCTCCTCCTTGCCTCCCCCCCCCCACACACACACTATTCCGATGCAATATTCCTCCTGCAGTAAGCCGGCAACATCCCCACCCCTCGAGACGAAGATGTATCCAGCGGACTTCCGGAGCATAACAGCCCTCTCAATATACCTACCGTAAACTATTCTTTCCCTGAACCTTTACCACCGCCTCTGGCTCTTCTTTGGGATGCAATCGGCACACCTGTTCTCAGTTATGCTCAATGCAAAAGAGGGGGTGGGGTCTCAAGCCAAGGAGAGGGGCAACTGCACGGTAATCGTTAGTCTGCTCTGCACGTAACTCCTATACCCACCGCGATAGGCAACTGTGTGTGTGTGTGTGTGTGTGTGTGTGTGTGTGTTTTCCTCCTGCCTTGATTGTTCAGGCGCGTACTTAAGTTTTTTCTTTTCAAATCTATCAGACAATATCTATCAGTATGCCCAGAAAGAATGACGAACACTCGGACTAGAGGAAAGTAAGAGAAGGAGTGTGTAAGCGTTACGTTTACTGAGACAAGGAACAACTTTCCCACTCGCCGACCGGCTTTCCTCGGAAATGTATGATAAAATAACAAACATCACTTTCTTAGACATGAAATACCTATTCAGTAGGAGGAAGCGTACTTCATCCGGCCGGTAGTGCAGTGTAGCTTTGAATGGTAGGTAGGTCAGGTAGGTCAAAGAATAGCGGAAATGCAAGAGAATTTAGTTCACTTAGTTCAGATGTAGTTGGTGCTATGAACTTATCTAATCTATTGATTTCTAGCTAGCTAGCCTCGAGAAAAGAAATCTATAGGCTGGGGGATGAAAGTTGATTTCATGGTGCATGGTAACCCCCCTCTCCTTTCTTTCTAACTACGCATTCTCTCTAGTCCACTTTCCCATTCCCCACTCCCGGTCTTCCTCCCCACGGGCCCCGCTGGATGTCGTTTCGTCGCAAAGCCAGACGCCGAACAAGATCCCGAAAAACAAAAAACAACATAAAATGAAATTAAACAGTCATTGCACCCGGATATAGTATAGCGCCTAGTAGATATAGGGAAAGAGAAAACCGATTTCCAAAGATGAGAGACAAAAAAAAAAGACAAAGAGGGATACTTCCGGCTCATGCCGCCGCCGGCAAGTCTTTGTTGACCCTGATGCAGGCTAGGATCATCCGGGTGATGGACGGCAACGATGACATACTGCCACTACTGCCCATCTCGTCTAGGATCAACCACTGCTGCAGCGTCCGCGGACGGGGAGGCATAGCGCCGCTCAGGAGGTTCCCCGTCCAGGGCCGCAGGGATTGTGCGCGTGCGATCATCCACTCCTCCTCGCTGCGCGCCAGCCACATCTCTTCCGGAGCCGGTAGGGGCAGTTGCAGTAGTATTTCAGCTTGGAAGAGGGGGTAAGAGTAGACCACTCCCCCAATTGAAGAAGAATGGCCATGAAGATGATGTGTCCTCGTCGCCAGCGTGTGGATGATGTGCACGAAATAGATGTTTCGGCGCAGCGACTCGCTGAATTTCCAGCGCGTCCAGTCGGTTTCTTCTTCGTGAGAGGTCTGGAGAGGACCCCCGTAAACAATGCATAGGCGCTGGACCAGCTGGCAAGGACGTGTTAGGTCAGCACGCGACACTCTGGCTAGTCGGTTCTGTACAATGTCAAGGATTATCAAGTGTACACACCTTGCTAATAGATTGAAGAACTGGGATTGCTGCAATCACCCCTGCTCCGTCGTTGGAAGGGTCAGAGCCCTGCCTTGCACTAGCCAGATTGGGTAGACTGGTATCGTCAATCAAATCGAGTACCTGGTAGATGCAGAGGGTGTGGAGGGGAGTAATACAGCTCTCCATCCCACGGCGGAAATGGTCGAAATCGCCGGTGCCACCGTGAGCCCTCTCGTAGGATTCCGCACAGGTGACATAAGCTGACAGAGTAGCCAGCGTATTTTCCGGAGGCTCTTTCAGCGTTTGCATGGCTTCAGCATGCAACTCGGTATGTAAAAACGGGGAGATCAGCTTCTGCTGCAGTGCAACCCCAGGATACTCTCTCAGCAGGCTGACCATGTCCTGTATCACATCATCGGCACTACTACCAGAGGAATTGCTCTCTTTGGGGATAAGACCCTGGCCAAAGAGAGTGCCCGACACTGTCTCGGGATATGCAGTTAGAGGCAAGATCTCATCCTCATCATATGTCGAGAATCCCTCGCTCCAAGCATATTCCGTATAGGCAGAAGAAAGCGATGCCATCGTAAACCCATTATTCAGCGAATACGTGTCGCTCGAAAATGTTGCTGGCGTCGGCGGCATCATGGCCGCAGGTGATGATGCGGTAGTTCCATGCTGCGAATGATATGGCAACCGTGATTGGTGACCAAAATAGTCATCTATGAGGCCAGGGAGGTGGTCATTCAATTGATAGGCGTCAGGCTGCGCAGACAAATAATCAGAGCCAGCAGGTGATTCGTAGGGCCAGTGAGTTTGCGTCGGAAATACGGAGCTGTCACCGTGGCCGTGAGTCAACAAATCCACATTGGTAGAAGTGGCGGGACTCCAAGGAGACCTCGAACTGTCATCAGGATTAGTTGAGGTATCCAGAGGTGGTGCTGACAGCGCCCACGGCCCATTTCCAGGAGCCAGAGTCAGCGGAATATAGAGAGAGGCGAGGGGTGAAGTGGTGGCCTGGTCAGAGGTTTCCTGAGGCATGACAGACTCGGATGCTGTTACAGGAACGCAGGATGCCGGATAAACGCAGGGTCTTCGGCTTTGTAGGCACCGGCTGCAAGAAGGTCGAGTCATAGAGCAACGCAGCTTCTTCTGAGCACAGGCATCACAAGACTTCCGCTTCGACTGACGTTCCTGACCAATGTTCTTGATGCATCGACGACGGTGCCTATCCCGCAAATCACCTGCCGTGCTATCAGTGAAAATACTTCGGATACCATTCCGCCTGTTTGTCACAGTGGAGCACAAGACAAGGGATCACGACTTGATCGATGGAAATGTGGGGAGAAGAGAAGGGTAGCCTACGTCGACTGTATGTCTTGTTGCAGATTCCGCACCGGAAGTCCCCGTCAGCTGTAGGCTGTGAGGAGGGTGGCGGGAAACATTGATTGCTGTTCAATTGTCTGTGCTCTTTCTCTTCGGTGGGATGCATGCTTCAAGGAGAAATGAGGTGCCTGGGGATCTAGCCTAGCGTAGGTAATGGTGGGTACGATGGGTCATCAAGTGTTGCAGTGGTATGTCAAAGATGTAAAATGGGGAGATTAGCTGATTTAAAACCAACGGTGGTCATGTCCTGAAGAACTGTGTAGACAAGGCTATCTGTCGCAATTCGGAAGGACCCTCTGAGGGAGGACAGGTGAATAAAGTATCGCCAGTCTGAGATCTCTCTTGGCAGACTATAATTGACTATGCCGATTAGTCAATTCTCTCTCTCGTCTTATCCGGCGAAACTTGTTGAAGCAGAAGCGAATGGATGGAAGGATTGCAATCCCTTCTTTTGCATGTCTTGCACATGCAAGGATAAGAAAAGATACCATAATTCGGACCATTGACGATACGGAAACCGTCCGAAACCCTAGTAAGGTAATTCCTGTTAAGGGTTTTAATTATCGCAGATAAATTCTGGCTGCCTGAGGGACCATAGAGGGGGCAGAGGATGGTGGGGGAGGAAAGAGAGAGGAGGGGGGGGGGGGCCTTAGGCCCAGGGGGGAAGTCAAAAGGCAGATTGAAGTCAGTGGATGAATGAATGAATGAATGAATGAATGTACGAGAGCGAGGGACTGCATGAGTGCCTCAGTGCCTCAGTGCCTTAGCGCCTTAGCCTTGTGCGTGCGCTGAGGATAGGCGAGGCGAACCGCAAATGGCGCGACAGCTGCTATACATCCTTTCGATCTGATATTGCTCTGGGCTGCGGGTGATTGTCCCTCGTTAGGGGGTCTCTGCTCCAATCAATCAGTCTCCGTGTCCGGCTCGGGTTCTTTTTCACCAAGAGACTTAATATGTAAGATAAGTAATAATATTAGTATTCAATGGACTGTACTCACGGATGCAGAAACGCCACCCCGACCGGGGATCGTCCCTGCCCAGGCCTGACTAGACTAGTCTGAGTCGTCATGTCTCTCATCAGCACTGAGTACGGAGTTGAGTTAGTTAGCAGTTTCTGTTATAGGATGGCTTTCCGATCGAATAAGGTTAGCCGAATCTCCAGCCTGCCAGGTGGAGCCTAGAGCCTGCCAATTTGCGTACTTTTCGAGGCCACATGTACTGCAACAAAATAAAGGATTCCCAACTGCATGCAAATCCTCAAATTCTCCCCTTTAGCAAAAGGAAGCTAATGCTCCCACTAACCCACCTAGCGCTTCCTGCGGGAGCATCCATTGGTGTTGACGCTGGTCCATTCTGCATTTCCTCTGGTTTTAATTATTTAATTCGATCAAAATCAATTGAATCAGTCTTGTTGGACTGCAAGCCTGCTAGCTTGCCTCCGTTTCAGGTTTTACCGTTGGTCACGGCGTATTTGTCCTACCCCCTGCTGGTACTTGACGAACCTGAATCCTTCAGGCCAGAACCTGGCACTGTGCTGTCAGTGGCATGGAGGCCCACCAAGCTAATACACTGCATGTTTACTTCCCGAATCTTCCGCAGATAATTCTGGTTATCGAGGTGGATGCATCGGGGGAAACGTGGCTTCGGACAGGCAGTACGGGGTAGTAGGAAATGATTAACGATGAGACACCGTAGCACAGCAGAACTCCTTCATCGGCTGCGCCGATAGGATTCTGGAGCCATCTGACTTACATGAACCCTGCGTAAGCCACAGATACGAGGCTTATCCCTGGACACACTCTGGTGGACCCCTGATTGGTGGGCAGTGCTCAGGGTTGGTTTGGAAAAGATCGAGAGCCTCACACATGCACTTGATTAGCCAGAGTCGAAAACGTCATCCGTACTGCATCTTCGCTTAAATTGACCTTGGAGTATATGTCACTGCAACAACACACTCTGTACACACTTTCTCTCTGGAAGAGGTATACAGACAGTCTTAAGTTGTTGGACGGAGCTTGAAGGATCGGCGGCTGCCTTGCGAGATTTCAATCGTGGTAGTAAATTCTCTCACCTGCCATTGCTGGCTTAGTGGTCTTTCTAGAGCCCCCCAATTATAGGTTTCCAGACTCCAAAGGCCGCAGCCACCAAAGTACGGCGTTAACCGACTAAAGGATGAAATCTTACCTCAGCACTTGCATCCACGCGCGGAAAAATCAGAAATCAACGTTTACCCACGCGATGTCGATCTTCAGGCTCAATGCGGATTAGATACCTTGCATATATTCACGGTTAGGGGCCGAAACCGTATATCGATCATGCTATCCGGTATCGTCATACTGCATTGTCGCATGGCTGGTCTTTGTGACATCGAATTGATTAGAACGTCCAGTCGTTTCCACTTCCAGGGGAATTCGGCACTTGGCACAATGACCTTCAAGAGCCTGAAAATGTTCGGCATTGTAAATGTACAATTCAGAAGTAAGTCGAGATAACCCGGACTGGATTTGTGAACTCCGCGGGCTATGGCTGGCTCAGGTTCAACCCAATAAGGTACTGTACGTGCACTAGGTCGGCTCAACCCCAATGCGTTTCATTCAGATCATATACCGGTACTTTTGGGATGTGAAAGCGGTCCTTCTAACATGGAGAACCCACTTCTTGCCCAGTGGGGAACAATACCTCCACATTTCTCGATGATCATGTCCGACAACGCCTTCCAAAGTAGTTTCGGCCGGCCACTGGAGTAATGCTCCAGCCTGCATCACGGTTAGTGGATACCTCCAGCAGCGGCGAGTCTACAGCAAGCCCATAGACTAGTGTATGTGCTGAAGCATGTTAGAGTTGGAATAAGTCCGCGCGCGCAGACCTCCCCGCACTCACTTGCAACTGCAGGAGAGCTAAAAGCAGAATGGATCAGTTTATCCCATCAATGAGTATCATTGCTGAGCTGAAAAGACTGTTCTGGTCTGCGGCGCACTCCGAGGTCTGCATGGTTTCTAGCGCCGAATGAATGCAGGCTTTGGTCTATACCGGAAAGAGTCATTGAAGAATATCCTGTGCAGGTTAGCCAGCCAGCCCAATCCAAATGCGTTGGTCTGGTGTTCATTCGTCTTAAGTGCCGAGATCGTTAGCAAACATTTTGCGACAGTCCGCCAAGTAAGGCCAACAATCAACGTCATGGCCATTGCTTGAAACTTGAATACTGTCCGCTTACTTGTGACTCGGCTGAGCTTGCTGGGCGAGATACCGAATTCAAGGCCTGTTGAAGGCCATCCAGTAGGGGGACAATGGGGAAAGCTACCCGTCATGGTCCAAATCAGATGTGATTATGGCGTCTCATTAATCATACACTAGACTAGGGGTTTCGTGGCTTAGATACTCACTGCGGCCTGAAACAAATTCGAATGCCATTCTCGTCGGCTCCACCGCAATGATGCTCAGTAGATGCAAACCGAAACTGCTTTGCTCGGTAAATCCGGGACTGAGGCAATGAATGTTTCTGCGAAATTCTTCATCAGATCGAACATATTCCATTAGACCATCGAAGTTGATTGAGTAAATGAGTTATCCAATAGGAGGCATGGACTAGAATTGGCCAAGGACACTGATCGGTCTAATTTCCAACATTGACCGTGCCTTAGTGGAGTGCCCGCGGACTTTCACATTCCGAATCCGTGATAATCACTTGGAGGGGCAGGTCTAGGCAAAAGCGAGGGGGTTTGAGCTCCAGAAAACACAATGATTCTTACAAACCTCTCATTGGCTCGGGATAGCCTTCAAGCCACAATCTTTTGTTTTCCATTTTTTCATTTTTTTTATTTCTTCTTCCCTTTTGCCGAACGGTTGCACGCACTGAAATAGAGAATTGTACGGGAGAACGTCGAGGCTGCACACTGGTATGTGCCTGGAGATGGAACGGAGGCTAATTAAATTCCGCGAAGTAAAGCAGACTTTTCCGTTCGATGCCGGAAAGCTTTCCCTCAGGTCCTTAGTTGCCTCATATTTGTTTTTTGTGCCGCATTGCACCCAGGGATCCCGTATGTGTCTAGACTGTGAATATAGTCCTTAATATGCCCCACTGGCTAAAATATTACTGCCGTAGTGTTGTCCAAGTGGGTAGCCAGCGCCAGCGTCAGTGTTGGTGGCGCTTCGAGAAATAGGCGCCAGGACCACTTGATGCCAGGTAGGCGGTCCTTCTTCCCAATGTAGAAGAGAACATCACATTTCCAAAAGGAGTAACTGCCCTGCCACGAATTCGTCGACTTGGTGCCTTGGTGCTCTATCCGTCTCTGGTGGGGGTGAAGCCTAAGTTGTTTTGTTCGGATCGATAGCTCGCGGCCAGAGATGCCTCATGATGCTTGCTCTGCATGAGCACCACTCGTGATTGATCCAAGGGGTGCATAGGGATAAGCTATCGGCGATCAACTCAGTTCTCAGACCGTCTTCAAGCGGCCTCATGGCCTCAATAACAACCTTGATCGAAGGACTTTGTCACCGGAAGGACTTGAATGGGCCTATGACACGCACTCGATTGAGTAAATTCAGAAGCGACAAATCCATGGCTACAGATCCGAATGCCTCAGATGAATACCCAGCATCTCTCGCTTCTCCCGGAAGAGAGGCCGGGTAATACTGGTGGCATCGGGAGCTTGGTTCTCAGTCTGTTGATCCTCCTGAGCAGCAAGTCGATCGTGGTCGATGAGGAGAAAGCCAAGATTTAGTGTCCATTGGCAGGTAGAGGAAACAGGCTGCTGCTGACTTATTTGCCGTTTGAGGCACAACGTGGGCCTGGGCATGAGTAGTCCGGCGGACCCTGCGGCACAGACCGTCAGATGAGAAGTACAATAGAGTTCTTATGTCACCTTGAAGACCCTTGTCTGTCTCACCTACCAGCGAGACTGCCAAGTCTGAGTGGCCACATTTCGGCTTCAGCTGGCGTAATCATCTGCCTTCTCATTATACAGTGAAGGGAAGAGTGGTGCTCATTCAAAGCCTTGGGTGACATCTGTCGACCTTGGCGACAAGAAGTCGAGGAGAAGTCACAGCACACCACCTTGGTAGCGAGTTGATCGTTATCTGGTAGGTTCAAATAATTGGTGAACAATTGAAATGACATTGATTATCGACAGATAGTGACTCCGTTCCGCGGACCTTGATCGTGCAAAAGATGGTTTGCTGTGCTCCGTGTGAATGAGATGAGATGAGATAAGATGAGGGGAGAGGAGAGGAGAGGAGAGGGGATGATGAACAGCCCAGCTGGAGCTGAGATGGGCTTCTCCCACCGAAATGGGAGAGCCTTCAGTGACTGACTTACCCGCCGCAACAGTAAGCCGGCCCCTCCGACTCCGGAATGATTGTCGGCACTTGCAACCAGCCAGACATTCAGACATTCACTCTATCATCAAAATCTGAAGGACTTCTTCTAACTCTTTCCTGAATTGGAAGCTTGTCTTCAGACTCTTGGGAAGCTTTACGTGGTTCTGATCCGGGTAAGGTCAAGCTGTCGAAAGGGGCGGCGAGAAGTGTCTTTGGCCCGACCGGCAACCTAATCCTCCTTGCGAAGCATCCAACAATCCTGCAGTCACTTGGCAAGAGTATGTCATTTAGAAGCGCTCTGCAAGCTGATCAGTGGTCAGATAACGTTCCTTGATGTTTGTGGGTAGATGGGGCTCATGGCATGAGTGCAGAATATTCGCTATAAGCTCAAACTTGAAGCGTCTGGTGCTGCGCCAAATATGCACTCATTATGCTTCACCTGTAGTCGCACCTGGAGCAGCGCAGGCCATATCAAGCCTCAATATCATCAGCCTCACACTGGACTGTTATACTTGACTGCCTCAATCTTCTCCACGCCACTTCCCACAATATGAGCAAATGCTGCCTGTTCGTTCACTGAGCATCCTTATTGTTGAAGATAACATCATTCCACCCTATTCGAAAACAGAAATACTCGCTGCGTTCGACTCCATGCAGCACAAAGCTTCGCTCAAGGACGGTTCAATGGCAAAGTGACCATCATTGAATGTGACTAGAATGGACGTGTACTAGGTTTCCTCACGTCCATTTGTGTCCGATGAAGTTGCAGCTTCCTCCGATCACAAACGATTATCTGCATCTGATCTCATCACTATACACTATATCCAACGAAGTCAGCAATTCTTCGTAAGAACAGCAATTGTCTTTTATCTCGAAATTTCTGTCAACAAGAGCATACGACACAGCACTTTGACTCCTGGATGTGTTTTGTCGCTCTGCCCTTGGACCACTGGTTATCAAGCTCAAACCCATTGAAAGACTCTTAATTGGCACGGAGTGTTCGACATGGTTTTCCTTGGGGTCTTGTGGCACATACTAAATAGATCTAAGTCCAATGTACGCTGCAACGAAGACATCACCCAGCTTTATTCCGCGGTCGCTATTCGAAATCTTACGAATGCTCGCTAGACCGGTAGCATACTCAGCGCTTGCACTGGGCTAGGACACTTATTCATTAACCTTTGCTGTGCTATCCATATGTTGTGGCGGTACGGAGATCTCGGAACGCATCCTCGGTTCGAGGCCCGGCTTTGATCGGTGATGGGCGCTGACCGCATATGTCACTTATCCAGTGGCATGGCTGGTAGCATGGAACAAGTCAATAGTCTGGCTTGATGCAGGAGAGCGGGTCAAAGAGTAATATTATTCGGCATCACCCGGTGCGATTGGGTACTTTCCAGGGACTTGCAATGGGCCCTGCCCGCGTCTGTCTATGGATGACATCTCTTGAACGGTGAATGTATCCGGTCTGTTTAAACATTGCCATTCGGCGAGGGAGCTGGGAAAGGGGCTATTGTCTTCACATTTCACAGCTCTGTGTATGCGACCTCAAATAGCCCATATAAGACTTCATTCTCAGAAGCCCCTTCTGCTCTCGATGCTTTTTCGGCCTTGCCATCGGCCATGATCTTCGAACCGCCATCTAGGGCCCCTGTTCCCCCTACTGATGTCCTGTCTTACAGTTTCTCGGACCCGACCTATGACAGGACTGTCCCAGTAAGGACACCACCTATGATTCTTCTTTTCGTCCGGCTCTGACCTTGGCAGATCTATGTAGATGTCCATCAACCCTCTCGGTTCATTTGCTACGACCAAGCCCGTCGCATCGTCCGCCAATTGATTGCTGGTCTTCATGCCTGGGGCGTGCGGAAGGGAGACTGCGTCAATATTCATTCCTTCAACGATGTACTGAAACCATTGCTTGCGCACTGCACACCACTTGAGCATGGCTGAAACCCCACTAGATTTACTACCCTATGCTCGTGCTCGCCATTGTCGGTATCGGAGGCATTTTCACAGGCTCTAACCCGGCTTATACACCTTTGGAGCTCAAGCACCACCTACAGACCGCGCAGGTTCGCTTTATTATCACCGAGCCTGAGCTCTACGGTCCTATCCGAACAGCTGCGCATGATCTGAACATCGTCTTATCACATGTGCGCATCTTCAACACCAGGGGAGAAACAATTCCCGAAGGGACCGTGTCCTGGACCGATCTGTTTGAGCATGGCGAAAAGGACTGGGCGCGTATCCACGATGGATTCATAGCCGCTCAGACTACAGCTGTTCGGCTATTCAGCAGCGGAACAACAGGCCTGCCCAAAGCCACTGAAATCACTCACACAAATCTGATTGCGCAACATGAGCTCGTGTTCGAGTTGCATCATCGACCATATTGGGTAATTGGCCTTGTATTGTACTACACCAAACTCGATTCCAAAGTAACATAAGCATATTTGAAATAGGTTTCCCGCGTTGTGCCGACCCCTCTCTTCCATGCTGCCGCCGTACCTTCCACCCATTTTGGCAGCCTCAAAGCCGGTCACACCAACTACATCATGAGGCGTTTCGACCTCTTACTCTTCCTGGAAACCGTGGAGAAGTACCATGTGACCGACTTGGCGGTTGTTCCGCCCGTTGTCATCGCCATCATCATGAGCCCGTTGTCCTACAAGCGGGGGTACTTGAGGTCTATCCGGACGAGTTCGATCGGCGCTGCGCCCATTGATCGAGGAACACAGAGGCGGCTCCAAGCGTTGCTGGGTGAGGGGGCACCTTGCACGCAAGTCTGGGGAATGACGGAGACAAGTTGCATTGCAACTACGCTTCCGTACCCAGAGCAGGATTACACGGGATCTGTGGGTCGCTTGATTCCGAACCTGGAAGCTAAGTAGGCATTTCTAACCTTCTCTCCTTCATCTATGAGATGTCATGGCTCACTTGTGCTTTAAACAGGTTGATAGACCACGCGGGAAACAACATATCCGCATACAACGTTCGCGGCGAGATATGTGTCCGAGGTCCAACCGTAACACCAGGATACTTCAACAATTCCGCCGCGAACAAAGAATCGTTCGATGAAGACGGATGGTTTCACACTGGTGACATCGGATACTGTGCAAGGGAGACAGGGAAATGGTACATCGTGGATCGAGAGAAAGAGTTGATCAAGGTCCGTGGATTCCAGGTCGCTCCACTGGAGCTAGAGGCTGTGCTCATATCACATCCGCTCATTGTTGATGCGGCTGTCATTGGTATCAAGCATCTGTTCCCAGGGACGGAATTGCCCCAGGCGTATGTGGTGCGACGACCAAGAGATGGAGATCGGCTCACAGCAGAGAATGTGAAGAGCTATCTCGTGCAGAGACTAGCGAGCTACAAGGCTTTGACGGGAGGTGTCAGATTCGTGGATGCAATACCCAAGAATGCGAGTGGAAAGATCTTAAAGCGGCTGTTGAGGGAACAGAGCCAGAAGGAGGTCGAGGCCGGTTGGAGACCGAGGTTGTAGGGGAGTGTGCTACTGGTACCTGATTTGTAGGAAGCACTTCAGTCACAATATACATCAAGCATTCATTCCATCATGAAGGTCAAAGGAATAATCAGACCACTCTGTACTCTCTGTCCAGTCCTGTGGAATTCGCATTCCAGGCGTTCACTCCGAAACTCGCAAGTGGAAAAAGTACAGCAGCAGGCGGTGTGGTTTTCTGCCACCATTTTACTTGCCGCCCAATGCCCGGAGCAATCCGCACTTTCTGCCGTGTCTCTCCGCTGTTATGTGCCAGTCTTTGCAGTCACCTCGATTGTGGAACTCCAAGAATATACCACCTTGATGTCTTTCTGATGCTTCTCATATGACTTCTTTCAAGTTACAAATACTCTTAAAGTGTCAATATCGTCAGCAGGACATGATTGCAGATCTCACCAAATGATATCATCAATCTATATCGAGTCAGTCCGAAAGTGCCGAAATCGGCACTTTCGGATAGTTCCAGATGCTATATCATGAGCTCATCTGCCTCAGCACTGATCAACAAAAAACACACATCGTCGCCATGATGAGTCTATGCAAACAACAGTCCGCGCGACTGAGTCACAGTCTGGCTCGTGGTCATTCCACAGTCGCAGTACTCTATCAAGCCCTCGAGCCACCTGTTATCAACGGTGCCCGAAAGCCTCGCAAGCCTGGTGGTAGAGTAGCCTTTCCACTCACTGTCCACTTCCATTGTGAAACTGAAATTGACACCTTGTTGCAGGCTATCAAGACTCAGGCGCAGACATTGCTTATACGCTTCGTAAGCACGGTGTCCGCGTCCTCACCCCCACGGCATCTCCGAATCCTTCAATACAGGAAGGCTGGTGCTTCCCCGACACCGAAGAAGGCATCCTCTCTGCCGTACAGCAAGGTGCTACACACCTCTGGGCCAATACGGTCTTGTTCTCCTCGCATCCACTGCAGGTGTCGAAATCACTGACTTCCAACGACCCTCTTTATGTCGTCGGACAACCCCCAACGCTGGTGGAGGACTTTGACGACAAAGCCTATTTGAACGAGCAGCTCCGCAAACACGGCTCTTTCACTCTCCCGCAGTCCTGGCTTATCCACGCCACGGACAATATTACCTCGATTCTGGACTCTGTCCCCCATTATCCCGTCATTGGCAAACCCGTTCGTGGCCGTGGTAGCCACGGCGTGAAGCTTTGTCGCGATCGTGCAGAGCTTGAGGCACATGTCAACACATTGGTGCAGGAATCCCCGGTGGTCCTGATTGAGGAATTTCTCACCGGCGAGGAGGCGACTATTACGGTCATGCCGCCGTCCGCGGGTCATGATTCGCACTGGAGTCTCCCCCCGGTCACGCGATTCAATCATGTCGACGGGGTGGCGCCTTACAGTGGCGCGGTGGCTGTTACTGTCAATTCGCGCACGGTGACTGCGGACGAGATGAAGGACGCATCTTATGGTTCCGTGATGAGGCAATGCGAGCAAATTGGGAAGATAATCGGGGCTACCGCACCCCTACGTATTGATATCAGAAGGTTCCGCGAGGGATCTGAATTCGCGATTTTCGACATTAACATGAAGCCTGTATGTCTCTCTTGTCTACTTTCCAAGGATTGAAAGGCTAATCTGTGTGATCTAGAACATGACTGGCCCTGGCCGTCCTGGCCGTGAAGATCAGGCCAGTCTCTGTGCCCTCGCTGCCGCTGCTATCGGATGGGATTACGGAACCCTCCTGCAGCACATCCTCGAAGGCGCAGTATCACTGGACCAGTTCCGGAACTACAAGAACCCATTCTCGCGGTCCTGATATTATGCAATCGTTGCCAGCCAGGTACGAGGTACCTCCTTCGCCTCGCCTTATTCCTCAACCTTCACTTCGTCTACCTTTTGGGACTCTTTCACTCCTTCCGTTTCTTTCTCTTTCTTGACAGCAACCATTCGTTTTCCCAACTCATCCCATCGATAAACCGCGCCGTCGCCCACATTATACCTATAATAATTATTTGTGCCACCCGGTACCACCGCCTTCCGGAATGTGATATTGATTCTCCCCTGGCTCCCCTGCGCCCCCTTCCGCTTTGGAATACTATGCAACCAATTAGCCTGTGTCTCGCCCCTCATGACGATCATATCCCCGGAGTTGAGCGGGAACTTGAGCGGCTTCCCTGCGTCGACGTCACTCCCAGCCACAGGTTTATGCTTGAGCATGAAGTCCCGCTGCCCGCCAAGCGAGATGGACGCGATCGTGGGGTTTGGCCCCAGGAAACGCTCATCGTCCGAGTGGTATGAGATGCTGTCATCGCCCGTGGCGTAGTAATTCACCAGGCAGAAGTTGTAATGGGTTCCGTCGGCGGTGGCAGCCTCGACAGCCTGGCGGAGGACATCGAGACACGGCGGGATGGGGCGCGGGGGATGGTTGTACTTGGTTTTGTCTTTGATCGTGGTTGGTGGGGCGCGGGTGCGGGCCTCTACGAGAGCGAGGGTGGGATTCTGGGTCTGAGTCAACTCGGACGAGGAGTTGTCGACGCCGATAGGTTTCGTATCCTGTGAACCCGGTATGAAAATGCTTGTCTCGTCCACGCCGAAGACGGTCGTGTAACGCGGCGTGTTGATCAGTGTCTCCGTTGGGCCGCGGCGGATGGTGTACTGCACGCGATAGAAGGGGAGCTCATTCCGGAGGAAGTTGAACAAATCGCGGGCGATCGGCGACGGGATGAATGGCTGGAAATACAGCAGGTCGAGGTGTGGCTGGTTGTTGATGGCTTGCGGGGGCCGGACACGCTCGAGATTTGCGATCGGCTTGAAGATATGCGAGGGAAGGTCACGAATGGGCATGGGGTAGTTTGGGTGGTGCGTGCTCGAGACGGCGGTGGGAGATGGCGAGTCGGACCGGGATGCTGGTAGAGCTTCCGCATCGGGTTTGGGCTTCTTCGACTGGATGGGTTGGAAAAAGGAATTGATTCTTTTGGACATGATAACACTCGGAATCGAAGCTTGGTTTCGTCAATTGAGTCGCTTTGGACTATAGCTGAGCTTTGCAGTAAGGTGAAGATCTAGAAGATTAAGCTCGAGGCGCGAAGGCGCGAAGGTAAGATCGCGTCGGTGGGTGATGTCATAGTTCCCAGCTATTGTGGATCGGAGCGATCCGAATCGTCTCTAGTGAGGAACTGCGCGGGTCTAGACTCTAGACTCTTTTGCTGCTTGAAGTATATGGAGTAGCTTTCTTTTCTGGCTGTGTTCTCTCTGTATCATTCTTCCTCAGCATCACGTACATTTTCAGTGCATGTTGAAGCTGTTAATTCTACGGAGTACTACGTCGCAAATTGATTTGACGATCCTGCGTGATGCGGGGGAGAATCTGCGAACAGTTCACCCTTGCAGCTTGAGGAGGTCAAGTGGCAGGGAGATCGCATTTCGTCTATAATGATAGTACTAGTCTTTAGCAAGACCGTAGCTTCTCTTGGGCTATACTCATGGAGACAGATGCCCGCTAGAGGTGTATGCGCAGAAATGCACCTGAGATAGCACTAAGATTGCTGGACATCATACCCGCCACGGTGCTACAATACTGTATATCATGTATGAGCTCAAACATTGAATCTCAAGTGATATCTGAGCTAGTTACTCCATCAGTCTGCATGTAGGGAGCAGTTTTATTGCCCCAATTCATCATGCGCGGGGGCGTAAAAAATGTGATTTTCAGTCCAGGTGCATTTTGATTCCGCGTCCATTACGGCCAACCACAGTTAGTGAATCACATATTTCCATATTCATCTCCGTTGTGAGCATCCTGGGATGCCTTCCGCTTGGTCCCCGCCTTGCCGAACATAGTGTCGAGCTTCGTTTGCCCCTTCTCATGCTTCTCAACCTTGACTTTCTCCGATGCCAGCACCGGAGGCAGTCCCTGGACGCGATGCTTTGCATCCTCCAGCAGCTCGACCTCTCTCTCCCGCTGTTTCTTCACGGTCGGAACCGACCACGAGTTCGATGAGGCCGACTTATACGCGAGCTTATACTTCGAGCCGGTGAGATGGGTCTCGTAGGTATTCGCATCGACTTTCTTGACGTGCTGCCCAGGGTAAGCAATGCCACTGCTGATCTTCTCTACACCTGAAAGAAACATACCTGATGTCCCACAATCAACCAGTGATACTCCGTCCCCACCGGTGCACCGCTTCCCTCCGGCGCTCTTTTTGCACGTCGCTTGTTTGTCCGGTAATCAATGCGCCAGAGGTCCGGCTCCTCTTTCGTCTCCTTCCACGTTCCCTCATCATACTTCCAGGTATGCGAGCCTCCGACGGCCATCCCTGAATACACTTGACCGTTGAACGACTTGAGCGCGTTGTAGCCTGCTCCGCTTCCGCCTGCGTATCCCGCCGCATGCATAGCCGGCTGTTCGCCAGTGCTCCCTGTCTCCTCGGGCATCTCGTCTTCGTCCGCAAGGTCCGACGTCACTGAGTCATGGTCTTCAGTCTGACGTTCTGTGACTCCCCCGCCGCCTGACGCAGGATCTTCCACACAATGAGCGTCATATGCGACTGCAGCATCCTGCTCGGATCGAGGCGGAGAAGGGAGCTTCTGTGAAGACCGGGTATTTCTTCTGACGCGCTTATTCGGCATGTCGCTTACTGATGGAACATCATAAAAAAATGACGGATGTCCGATAGGTAGGCTGGGTACCTAATAGTGACTAGTTCGAAGTCGAAGTGGTCGTGAGGGAGGAAATGGCGAAGAGCGAAAGTAGGAGCCATGACGTCACAGGTAGCACATGCCGCGAGAGGAGAACTTCCACAGGTTGAATGGTGGTGGTGTTGACCTCAGCCCGATCTATCTCTTCTACCACTAACATTTTCTTTCCCCTCGATGGCAACAAGCTTCCTTTTACAAACATTCCACCCTACCTACTGATGACTCGACGTCAATCCGTTGCTAAGAATAGCCTCCGTGATCTGTCCAAGAGCTTGCTAAGCTCTTACGTTGCGCGTTGAGTCGTTTCGAGGCGGTACACCTGCAATCTGCTGATCTGAAAGTCGCCCCCGCGCTGCACATCGGTTGAACATTGGTTGAATGTGAAGGGAATAATGGAGTTGGGACACGTCTACCACTCTGCGGTGTGCGTGGATTATCTATGATCGCCAGCCCCAGTCAAGCCACAGGTTATCAATGAGAGTTGCAGCCACAGATGGACAACGTCATCTCCTGTTCTGATGCGAGTGAGTCAGTGACTGAAGGAAGATAAGTTGTTGCCTCGAGAACTGTAGGTAGCGATGATGACCATTCGGGACGGGCGGGAAGAACCGGTGGGTGGAGTCGTCCTCATAATCCCATGATTAACCTGCCTGCACTCTTCTTTTCTCTACACCTGACAGTCGGTCACCCGATGACGATCATTCTTCTTCTTTTCCTTCTCTCTTTCTTTTTTTTCCGCTGTGCTTGAACCTTTTCCACATCCCGAAAGAGGGGCACTCACTGTGGCCCAAGGCAACGGACCAACCCCCTTCCATCCCACGCATCCATCAGCATCATCGGCTTCATAATCAGCACCAATGTCTCCTTCTTACACACCTCCCTTTCAGGATGACGGACGAACCGCTTTTCCTCTCACAGAACGTTCCCCGCTTATCCTCATGTATCCTCATCAATCACAGGGTCCGCCAACCCATCAGAATATTATGCTTGCGCGGCGGAAGTCGATGTCGCTGCCCTTGCTCTGGCTGATGCGCCACCATACCAGTCCCGACAGTTGATCCCCATCCATGATCACCAACCCCCGCTTGTCCCGGTACAATGACCTATTGGGGAGGCGGGAAAAGCGCGGAATAATCGACATACCATTTCAAGGGCTGATGGATCCTACCGTAGAGGACTCATACTCATAAATATACTCTTTCTTTTCCCCGGACGTCAGCGGCGCCTCGCGCCCTTTAACTATCCGCTGGACATAGATATCTTTCTGACCGACCCCCTCCCCCTCCGTTGCAAAAACCACACTGCTTCGACATCCCTGTCTGGCGCATAACTGAAACTGTAATCAACGAATCGGCATTCTCGACTACTGCAATATCCGTGCCTTTCTCATCTCCCGTCTCATTGCTTTTTCTCTAGGGGTTTCTCTTTATCCTCAGACATCCTTTGCCCCTCGATTCTTTTTAAGGGTCCTCCCTCCTCTCCACCTGGAGAGGCTACACGGAAACCATATCCGTTCAGACCTTCTTTCCAGCCCTCCTATTTTTTCTTCTCACACTCATTTTCCTCCTCGACCGTGAGAATCTGGTTTTTCGGTCAATATCTGCATGCACGTACCTCTATGATCGACCGCTTTCCCCATATTTGAATAAAGTTCTCTCCGCGTCCCTCGTGACCACGCACACGACCTCCGCCCCCAGCCGACTAAGAGCGAAGTAAAAGAGGTCAAAAAGCAAGCTTTCCCCATCTCGAAGCACGACCGAGGCAATTCTTTTTTTTGGATCATCCTTCAAAGACAAGACTCCCAAACACACTTCTCTACGCATCTACACTACATTTAAACACATACACAATATGCGCGACATGCCGTCCCGATTTATCGAGATCCTTGACCCCAGCGATGGCCATCCTCGCATTTCCGACTCCGACGTGCGACTTGAAGATGTTCTCGCCGACCACGAAGCCTTCGTTACCCGACCGCGATCATCTACACAGTCTTCCTCAAAGGCCAGCATAGACAAGGATCGCATAGAGCGGGAGAATCTGTCATCGCCGGGACAGCGGTGGAAACGCCTCAGCAACATCCTTGTCCCTAATCGACGCGCCTCGACTTGAAAGGATGCACTATCCACACCACAATTCTATTTACAGGCGTTTCAATCATTAGCGACAATGACCTCAGCGAGGAGCGGTCCCGGAGACCCTCTCACGCATAACATTACCACATTACCCTCCTTACGATCTCCACTATGCTACAACACATCAACATGCTGGTGTACATGGCAACACAAACAACCACGCAACGAATCACTATACGAGACAAGACGAAACGAACTCCATTTTTTTTATTCTACTTCTCGAATTCATGTTTTGGAGTTTGGAATCTAGACATGGAGTAGATGTCACTACAATTTTCATTATTTCAGGGATGGGACTCTGGTTTTGGGTTTCACTTTAGCGCAGGAGTAGGCAGAGGCAAACACAATTAGGGGTGTTTCTTTTTAGGGTGAAATCTTCTGTTCTTACAAGACGATGGATCGAAGCATGGTTTGAAACAATTTACAAAACTTGGATTTATTTTTGTGAAACTCCCGGATCATGAACGATCATGACCTGTTCCTTGCCTCTTGGTTCCTTGGTTCGGTGGTTTGGATTGTCCATGTGACAACCACCACTAGGTTTGGCTTCTTTTCATTTGCCTTCATCTACAAGACCCGACTCATCATTATACTCGTCGGCAAGAATTAACTGATGCCCGACCCCTTCCTTCGCCCCAACCCCAACCCCTAAAATCCAAATCCCCCCCCCCCACCACCCACCCATCCTTTGCCCCAACCCAACCCCCCATGCGGTGAGTTAAGTATGAGTAAGTCCGTAGACTAGTGAATGAGGGAGTGAGTGAACAACATGCCCCGAACTAGATCCAAGTTACTACGTATTCCACATCCAGAATAAGTCCAGTTATGGGTTCAATGGAATTCAGTGGTCACAGTCTAGACTACGTAGACTCCGTAGACTCCGTACTAGCTCCGTGAACGCCTTACTGAGTGAACGAACCCCCGGGAAGTGGATACATTGACATCATCTTTTGCCGAGTTCTTTGCCCCAGGCTAGTTAGTTAGTGGCTACTTAGGCTACTTAGGCTGGGCTGGGCTCCGCTCGCCTCCGAAATGTGGTTCGGGCAATGCTGGGGCTGGATCACATAGTATGTAGTATGTAGTATGTAGTATGTAATGGCTCATGGAGTTAAGTTGGTTGTCAAGGTGGGGAGGTGGTGAGGTGGTCGGTCGGTATGGTTTGGCGCGAGATGGATTGTTGTTTGTTGACCGGCAGGAGGCAGTACGTACTGTTCAAAGTTACTACTATGTAGTCTATGTAGGTGTAATCTTCAATCGCGTCGCGGGACCTTTCGGTTCTAGAGTAAATCTGAATTAACGTGGTTGCAGATCTATGCTACGTAGGTAAGTCGGAACAATGGCTTTGTTTTTCGGGGATTTCGGGGGCAGGGGGTGGGGTGTGGGTGTTCTAGACCCGTCACTAGCGAGCGCGCTTCTACTGTGTAGGTAAATCACTAGCCAGCCAGCCAGCTGGAGTGGCTAGACTAGAGGCTGGTGAACAATGGCGTTGAACTCAATTGTTTGGGTTCTGTAGTGTCTGGGGGCTCCTCTCCGGGGCCCGGGGGGGGCGCTAACACTACCGTGAATCTGCTCGCTACGGGTCGCGGATCGGCGCCTGCTTTTTTGGAACGTCGCTTATCCTCACTCCTCACTGTGGTTCGTGGTTTTGCTTGTTCGAGGAGTAATCCTGGGTGATCGGATGATCGGATGATCGGGAGGATGGAAGAAAAATAGAAGGCGGGTTGGTTTGCTTTCGTCTGTATTGGTTGCTCTACTTCGAAGGTAGCCAGGGTGAGGATTTAGGCTGACAACACGTGGAGAATTGTTTTCTGATGTATGAGTGTCTTCTTCGATTCACGACCGACGATCTCATTGGTTTTGGGACTGCTTGGATTTGTCTGCTATGTTCTGTCTGCGGATCTTGAACTTTGCTTGGATGATCTTCATCCCACATGCACATTCACATATGGCACAACCGTTGCCTCTCCGATAAGCCCATTATCCACTGTTCCGGGCAAGCCACCGTAGGCTCTGAAGACATTTGCCGGGTAAATGCCGCCTGTCCAGAGCTCATCGAAGATCGAGCGGAGGTAGTTCCACATCACGGACGGAACCTCTACCGTGATCTCGTTGGCGCCGGCGTGAAGGTACGGACTGATGTTGATCTTCGGGGCCTGGTAGTCGAAGGGCGGAACGCGGTGACCGTTCACGTAGACTCGCGCCCCGTTGGTGGCTTTGGATAGAAGGAGGTATGCGCCTGAGGCGGATGCTGAAGGCGACCATGCCAGGCTGTGCGTGTAGTAGCCTATTCCGGAGGCGTTAGCGATGGCGGGAATGTCGCGCCAGGAGACGAGGGAAGTGAGCCTGTGGGTGGTGTTGTGTTTGAGCGCGATAGTGGAGGCATCGCTTATATTAAGAGGGTGGTTCCAATGCTCGACGGTGAGAGTCCAGTTAGATAGAGTGATACTTGGGGCGACGATGCGGTTAGTGAGCTGAGTGATGGTTTTGCCGTTGGAGAGTGGCAGTGATGTCTTTGCAAGGCTGCTGGACGAGACATGCAGATGAAGGCTCCCTGCTTGACTGTACTCATGCCCAATGATTGAAGTGGGAATGTCGGTGGTACGGAGTGATGTCGCAGACGTCATGGTGTCCCTGAAGACAAGTATGGCGGTCTGGTTTGCAGCAAAGGAGAAGGGAATTATTGTGCGTCCGAATTCCTGTTGATATGCCAAAAGTGGGCTCTCTTTGCCAGTCCACGGATCTAGTGAGTAAGGCTGTTTGGTGGTTGCGACACTTATTCTGCCAGCAGACTTGACCAGGTCCGAGAGGATGAAAAGATAATCTGTGCCGTCGCTGTCAGTTCTCCAGGTAGAATACCAGGTCCCGTCTGCCTGCACTTTTACCCTGGGCGAGATGCCTAAAGCTGAGAGCTTGCTAGCTGCTTGACCAGCAGCGACCGTATAGACATTCTGGGTAGCCTGCAGAGAGGCCAGCTCTGCCCGAGTGGCAGTCTCAGTCCCATCTTCTGTGAAGTAGATGTTGGGCAGTCCATCTGATAAGATTATCGGAAGACCTGCACGGGCATAATCTTTGATATGGATGATGGCATCAAGAGTGAGGTTGCTCGACCTAGTGATAATCATGGCGCGAAACTCGGGACCATCCGGTGCCAATGACCCATTCTTCACATAAGCTTGAGGCAAGGCGAAGTTCTCGGGTGACAGGTAGACATAAGTGTAACCTTTTCCTATTAGAACGCAAAGTCCGCGAAGTTGGAAGAGAAAACACATACCGTGCTCGATCAGGTCACTCTGGTTATAGATAGTTCCCAAATACGGATCAGATGCGGAGTCCTTGCTATAGACGACCAAGTCAACTTTCGGGACACCCTTTCGCTGTGAGTATTGTAGCCTCGCAATGTGGTTCAAGGCTTCTGAGAATCCGTGGCCCCAGTATGGCTGCTTCTCAGAGTATGAGTCTGAAAACAGATAGAAGAACGCTGTATAGCCTGGCCACGTCGTATTGTAGTAGTCTCCAGAGTAGGATTGTCCATGCAACACGATCTGATTGACGCCCCCTGCAGCCGCTCGATTGACCTGCCACAGAAGCTCTGTGATCGTATGGCTATATGCTTCGGTTGTAACAGCGCCCAGCTCGTTCGAGATGACTTTCTTTCCTGCTAAGATCGCGGGACCAGAGAATTGCCGATAACTGTCAACATTGTTCTGGTGCTGCAAGCTCTCGCACTCTGGTGCATTGACATACGGGACATTAGCCAAGACATCAACAGGTAGATTGTAGCCAACCTGAGACGAGTATTGTAGGTTCATCGCGTTGGTCCAGTTCGTGTAATGCTCCACGTAGGCCTGGTATCCCTTCATTACAGCACCACGATAATCATTCACATATCCCTTTCCTTGGTCTGGAGTATCTAGCAGGCACTGTATTGAACCCGGTGCAGCGGTTTGAATGCCAATGTTGTTATTGCCGAAAACGAAGAGTGGTAGATAACGCTTCAGGTCATAGCCATATTTGTCATAAAAGACTTTCGGCAGCGATGGCGTCCACGATATGTTCGAAGTCGCCTCGATACTATCCTCCCAGCCTGTCAAATTATCAGCTATGTTCGTCCCTTGGTGTGGCAGGAATGCTTACCATAGTTACCGACCTCGGACAGAAGCTCCTTGATCTCAGCGTCCTCGAGCAAGTAGTCATCCCAGAACCTGGTGACTACCTGTGCTCCCTGCGCACTGAAGTGGTCGACAATGTAAGAACCATTGTCAAAGATTGTCCCGGTCATGTTTGAGTTGACTGGGAGATTTTGCGTGTGTGTCCGGTACTGGTAGAATGCAAAAAGCAGATAGGTTTCGCCTTGAGACGAAGAAAGGTTCAGATGAACAGTGCCTTCTGATGATACATTGTCTGTCCAGTCCTGTAGTGTTGCATTCTTGAGCACGTATTGCATATGGTCCTCGACTGCCACGGTGTAGAAAGTCGTAACGGTCTGGCCAGTGATGTTCCGAGCAGAAAGGATTTGAGCCGAAACCAGTGCCACCAGATCGCCTGTATCCCAACCTGGAAGCCTGCCGTCATACGTTCCGTTCGAAGGGATAGCAACTGTGTAGGAAGCCTTATTATTCAAGTTCAACATGTTAGTGTGCACAAAAGCACATAGTGCCCTTTCTCCCACTTACCAAATCCCACTGAAGCCCCTCATCATCATACCGTGCAGGCACTCCCTGGCCCTGGTTAGGACCAAGGGGAAAGTCCATGGCAAGGCCAGCCTCCCTGTGAGCCTGGAGAGCAGCTTTGAAAATCTCGAGGTACGCCGGCGTGCCAAAGCCATAGGTCGCCCAGTCCGCCCCTGGCACCTCGGAGCCATAAGCGTAGAATGGGAGGAACTCAACACCACCAGCACCCAGAGCACCAGCATCTTTAATATTCTGTTGAACACGTCCGGAGTCGACACTGGCATCCGGCAGCCAGTAGCGGAAACGAGGACGCACGCGAGGTGCTGGATCCTGAAACGAGCCGAGGTCGTCATAAGGTCCAGTCGTCTTGTGGGCGAGGGCAATGCCCTGTCGTGAGAGCAGCGCGGTAATCAGAAGCGAGGTCAAACGCATTTTGGTCAATGGCAAGCTGCGATTGCACACTGTGCTGGTGCTTATGAGTTCTTATGATGAATGTTTCTCTGCTTTATACCTCAGTTCCATCACAGCTCTCATACAGGTTCAAGGCTCGGTTGGCCCTACCCCGAGGTGCTCGTTGTGACCCTGTACATTCAGACAAGCCGGGTTGAGACATTTCATGGACGAATACCTGAAAAGAGAGAGATAGGCAGGCTCAGGATCAGCGAAAAAAAGGCTCCGCAAAGGATCAAGTCGGAAAGGTAAGAAGCCATTGGCACTGCAGGGAAGTCTGCATAAACGAGAGTGTTGACGCGATCACATTTTGGGAAAGAAATACGGGGGCAGTCGTATTCGGGCCCAACTAGGCCGGTGAGTCGAGTCTAGTACGGCAAGCATCGATGCTGAATTGTTCGCTGTAGGACTAGTGTCGGATTTCTCCGCATTGCCGTCCAGCTAAAGACCCTGCCTGAGGCGGGGAACTCGCGGGGAGCAATCTATTCTCAGGACCCTGTCTGTATTATACCAGTGTATGATTATTATCCTACCAAATGCTGCTGTAACATGCGGTAGCAATGTCTCTATGCTAATCAATTCAAGCGAATGGCTCTCCGGACCCTGCTTCATCCGGCCCCAAGCCCACTTTCCCTATGCTTCCACCAGATTCAAGTAGTTCATGCCCTTTCCTGACACCTTCGAGAGTGAGCTTCAGTCGCTTGGTCAAATGGCATTTGATCTTTCCAGAGTCGATCAATTCCGAGAGTTCCTCCAAGATGCGATGATGCGAATCAACATCCACCTTGTGATACGGTTTCGTGCCAAGCAGACACCAGACGAATGTGAGAGATTTGGACATGAACTCGGTTCCATACATTTTCGCCTGGCCTTGCACAATCGAACAAACCTTACCGAATGGAGCACAAACCTTGGCACATGTATCCATGTACTGGTCCGTGGAATGTGTGATGAAAATGTACCTGGATGAATGGTCAGCTTATGTCGCATTGAAGTTGGGCCATGCCATACTTCAAAGGGAGATCAAGGTTCAGATCTGCTACCTGTTTTGAAACGTCCTCCCGGTGGTTGACAACGTGCGTAGCACCCATTGCTTTGGCAAAGCTGATTGTCTCCGGTCGCGAGGCTGTCGTGATGACCACCGGTACTTCGAGCAACACGCGCGCAATCTGAATTGCCACAGCACCGACTCCACCAGCGCCGTTAATGATCAAGATTGCTGTTCTCTCGCCTTTCTTGATTCCCAGCCTCTCCACTAGGGCTTCATAGGCCGTGATATATGTCAATGGCATGACAGCAGCTTCGACGAAGTCCAGACGCTTCGGCTTTTGTCCCACACTCCTTTCATCCACCAATTGATATTCTGCGTTGGAACCCTGCCTGATAGGACTTCCGGAATAGAATACCTCATCTCCGACCTTGAAGTAGGAGCACTCAGAGCCCACTGCTTCCACAACACCTGCAGCGTCATATCCGGTGATTTGGAACGGTCGGGGAACATTATCATAGTAGTCTGGCGATTCATCAGTAAAATAATTCTACCCTGGGTCACGAACCGGTATGGGCTTGCCTGGGTAGTCATCGTAAGTTCCGTTTCTCACTTTCGTATCCACTGGATTCACGGATACTCCTTTGACCCTGATCGATTGCTCTTAGTCCTTGTTTAAATCAATAGACAAATTGCTCGTACCGAACCAACAAATCCCGGGGCTGGAGCTCGGAAGGCTTCGGGATTTCCCTCGCCTGGAGGTGATCAATAGGACCGTACTCTTCAACGCCAATCGCTTTCATTGTGACTAAAGTTTTCAAGCCTTTTTCGATTCAAGGAGTTTGTCGTCAAAGGACATAGCAGTCACCGCGGATTGAACTTATAACCTCTTTGGTGAGGTTACGTCACTGGCACGTCAAGAGACTATATGCTCCGTCAATATAGTCAGTGGCTTTGTGCAATAGACATGTTTGATGCTGGTCCGCACAAGTACCATTAGCTCTCGATGAGCGATCCGGTGATAACGCGTCCTGGAGTAATGAATGCATTGGCGTATAAAGAAGCCAAGTTCTCGAGGTTGTAGTCAAATCCTTAGACAACATCGCGGAGTCCAAGGAGGCTTGTCACCTCGTATCTCAAGACATCAAACAAAAGCTTAGCTCCGTGCATTCAGGGTCCTTCGACGAAACGAGCGTTCGCATGCTTCAATATCGCTCTCTTCCCGTTACCTGCATACACAAACGAGATCAGCATGATTCCTTATCGCGAGAACCAGCGCATCCCTGCAGCAGCCTTATCGATAAGACAAGGCGGACAGTCAAGCGGTGAACGATTTTGCCCGGCATGATAAACAAACCCACCTTAATCGGGACAGCCAGGTACCGACCGCCCCGCCACAAGACAAGCATCGAAAAACAATCAACGCGCGAGCAGACGGGATAAGGGCCGGGATACGATTGACTATCTAAGCACAGTACAACCTGAGTGACTCGGCATTGAGCGACAGACTTAAGGTCGAAGCCCTCCATTGAACAGCATCCCCTTTGCAAGAGACCAACCCATCCCCCGAGCACCGCTCCCAACCACCAAGATGTCAACAACGCCCGGCGCAAAATCCCGCTCCATAACACCAACAGTCTTCGAGCAGCAACGGGCAGAACTCGTAAGAGAAATCGCCGTGGTAAGCCCTCCTCCTCTCATCCCGGACTCTCTCGGTACGATGGGCGTCTCATTGCGTTGTTGGCCGGTCATTTCTCATTCGCCGAAGCGAGAACCAAAGAAGAAAAAAATACCTCACTAGAACTAAACTCACATGGGGGTTGCTGGCTACATAGGGCATGGAGCAAGTTCTCCAGAATATGAATCGGCTCAATCGGAACTTGGAGAGCATCATCTCTGTAGGTCTCACCGCTCCCCCCCCCCCCATTCTTTCTCACTTCATGGAGGATGTGGTTCTATCGGCTTCCATGCAAGGATCAAGAACGGATCGCTAATATACCCTTGCGTAGGTGGGGAATGAGTTTGGCTCCGTCGAGGCCCTGTGGTCGCGGTTTGAGAATTTCATGGGCCAGCCGGCTGAGGGGACGGAGGCTACGGATCGGCGGAACGAGGGGGGGCAGCAGCAGGAGGAGGAAGAGGGGCAGAGTGAACTTCGCGATGAAGAGATGAAGGATGCTGAGGCTTAATTGCAGTTCTGGGAGGTGGAGGTATATGGTTTGTTGTCTACGATATCTGGCTAAAAATCCGGCGTTTTGAGTATGGCGTGGATCTGTTTTGGCGTGGTCGAGGGAGCTTGTCTACTTATCTTTTGTCGCAGGATATCCTTCCTTTTCCAAAGAGCTGAATGAATTACTGGATGATCTCCCAGCAAGTTTTTGGGGATGGTGTTCGGATTCAGTTACATGGGATGTCGCTTGCGCCAAAAAGAAAACACCCGTCCCATGCATAACAAATAAAGGCCATATGGCCGTGCTCATAACAGACATAAAGCATTCAAGGAATAGAAAGAAGGGGACAGAAGCGTGAGATGATTGAGACAATCGGAGTTTATGGGAAAAAGTCATCAAGGCCAAGCAGGTATAACAACGTAAGAGACGATTGGACAAACAGAAAGCCGCCGGCAAATTTCAAGAAACAGGTACTAGCCCAAGTGGACTGAGAACCAACATCAAAAGTCAAACGGAGGGTGCCGATCATGGCCGGGCGCCATCTCGCTTTGCTATTTCGTATCACATGTGAAAAGAGTCGGTGAAGCCGTCAAAGCAACCAGGCTTGTGTGTGGCATGAGCGTGAAAGGGAAAATGAAATGCTGGGGTGGTAAGGGTGTATGAGAATATACCAGTTGAGGAGTCAGTAGAGAGATAAAGCGAGCCAATCAGTTACAGGATCTTGCAGCTCCGCTTCTTGACCTTCTTACCGCCGCCACCGGCGCCCCCGGCTCGGGGTTTGCTGCCAGCGCTGGACGTCTGACGGTCATTGCAATCTTGTTCTTCGGCGGAAACCACAATATCGACTGCGAGTCCGAATACGCCGTCAACACCGCGCATCTCCTTGCTACTGCATTCCACGTACGAGGCGTTCATACGACGCGCCACTGCTTCGCCTTGTTCGGGCGTTACCGGCGTCAGTCCTTGGGTTTTAAGCAGCTCGATGCATGTTCTCTTATTGCGCAGATCCGACTTCAAGCCCACTAGAATGAGCGGGGTAGTCGGACAGAAATGCAAGACTTCAGGATACCACTATGTATCTTGGTCAGAGGCTTCCACTAATTGCAGACGGCGGGCCAGAATCAAGCATACCTTATCCATCACATTCTCTAGCGAGGCGGGGCAGTCGATAGCAAAGCAAACAAACAGGAGATCTGTCTCTGGATACGACAATGGACGTAGACGATCATATTCTTCCTGGCCAGCAGTGTCCCACAGAGCGAGCTCGACTGTCTTTCCGGAAGTCCGATGAGTTGTTTGCGTGATGTAGTTCTCGAACACCGTAGGAACATATTTCTGAGCCGGGGGGGTCAGTTGGGATCCGAAGAATCAAGCCGCCGCAGCGACCGTCAGGCACTTACCTCCGGGAAATAACCTTGCGAATAACTAATCAAGAGGCAGGTTTTTCCGCAGCCGCCATCGCCCACCACCACAAATTTTTTGGAATATGCCGGAGGCTGCGTGATATTCGTGGCTTCTGACATCCTTCCGCTGGAAACACTGGTGTTTGTGCTGACGGTGCCGTTGCTGACTCTGACGCTCTGGCTGCGCGTCCGGCTTTGTCGCGGATTCATGGACTGAGGAGGAGTTGCGAGTGAATGACGACGCGAGGGTGCATAAGCTTGGTCATCATACATGGTACCTGACATGATGTCGGAATAGGAGAATTGATGGAATGTAGGTATCCAGTCGTTCCGGAAGGGGGGGGGGGGGAAACCAAAGTGTCGGTCAAGAAATGCTTCCAGATAATTATCACTATTCAAGATCCACCTGGTTGCCCGAATGCAAAAGCCAAGAGGTTTGAAATATGGTAGGTAGTTATGGAATTTCCTTTCTTGTGTCAATGAGGCTCCAAAGTCGACACGTCGCTGCGAGGTTGCTGCACGAAGGAGGAGATCGATTATAGTGGTGGAGGCGAAGGTGGAGGTGGGAGGAGGAGGGGTGGTTGGGAAGAAGAACGTGAAAGACAATACGCGAAACCAGCACGAAGAGGTTCCAAAAGGGAGGAAGGGATGTCAGGCTTCGAGATCGAACCCTCTAATACGGGGGCCGATGGCCGAAGAGCCATTGATGGGGCGGGCTGCTTCTGATGCTGGTGCTGGTGCCAGTGCTGCGACGAGGCCCCATTGCGGCTGACATGAAACCGCCAGACCGATGTTTACCGGCCGATGAGCTGCCATGGCAACGCCGCGGGACAAATGACGCACTGTCTCCGCTGTCAAGTAGTTCCCTACTTTTGAGGCAGTCCAGGACAGTTTCAGCTCATCTCTTGTCTTCTGTGAGCTTTTTCCTCTTGACATAGTGCTCCATCTTTAATGTTTATTTTTAGCAGATTCGTCACATCTCACCAATTCCTTGAATTGGTGGACTTTCACTGGGCTAGAACAAAGGCTCCATCCCATCCAAGCTGTGCCTCTCCCATGTGGTCCGGCACAGTACTCCGTACTCCTCTGGTTCTTGCCAACTCCTCCTTTGTCCTTCAAATCACTTTTCGATCTTTAGATCGGGGTATAGTTTTTAGTGCCAGGGCTAATTCCGATCTGTTGGTTGATTAGATGGGATGGCGTCTGTCAACTGCGGTTCCTTGCGTAATTGCCTCAACCCGTAGCCGTTGTGACAGTCTCCGACCAAGACTAGGAGTGGAATCACTTCTGACGTAACTTGGTCCCGGCTACTGTCTCATACTTGGAGCCTTGAATTCTGCCCAGTGCTTCCCAGGTAGGCCACGCTTTCTGTGAGGGGGGACGGAGACTCCCAAAGAAGTCTCGTCACACATGATGATATAAATATCATGGATGTCCATCCTTCTCGGGCTGTGCGCACGACCCGACTTTTATTAGTGTTCAAACATGATTAGTAGATGTCTGTTTATCCATCAAGTAGGGTATTTATGGAGACTTCCAAGGTTGATTATGCAAGTACGAGTAAAACGGTCTGACACGTGACCCTGCAGCATGTCCCTGGCCCTTTGGGGCTCTTCATGGAGGTTCGAATTGGCGGCGGGCGCATTGACCGCCAAATCCCGCCAACACGATTCTGATAAGTGACTGTCCGCGTCCGCGGGACAAGTAGTCTAATCTAGTAGTAATACCTCCAGGCTGGCTCTGATTTCTCTCCTTAATTGACATTGACATTGTGTCTAACCACCCCCCCCTCCCTTCCTCGCCCCGACTACTCAGGCATTATCTCTATATTTTGTCTTATTTGAATCTCTCGGAAGCCTTAATGATCACCCAAGGCGGTCGGAGAACCTAAGGGAGTCTGTCCGCCAGGAAACGGAAAAAAAAATCACATGGAGGGAATCGCAATCATCTCATCACTTTGATAGCTCTACACGCTTGCCTGCTTGGGCAGCAGTCATCGCAAATGGCTCACAGCAAAAATGGCCAGCCCGACGCTGGCCTGAGAAGTCTCAATCATTGTATGTTTGTACAGTACTTGTCCTATCAGAAGTCAGTCTCTTTGTCCAACACTAACAGTGGCTTGACCTGTGCTTTTGATTAGATCGAAACCAGCTTCCTCTTTGGCGTTACTGGCCACGACAGAAATTGCTTCCCTTGATTCGATTCGAAACACCATATCTCGCCTGGTGCCAGGAGAAAATCCGAACTCCGACTCTGGATTCATACTTTGCGTTCACGGCCAACCTAGGAACACACACCTTCTTCATGGTTTTCCTCCCAATTCTATTCTGGTGCGGTTATGCAAGCTTGGGACGTGGGTACGTGCTCTCAATTGGATGTTACGACCGACTATTTCGGCGTCGGGGGACTCTGCGCCTGGTAGCTGCGAATCGCTAACATACTTGGCTCTCGTCTAGGATGGTGCATCTATTGGCCTCCGGTGTCTTCTTTAGTGGCTTCATCAAGGACCTCCTGTGTCTACCTCGGCCTTTATCTCCACCCCTCCAGCGCATAACAATGTCCGGCTCTGCGGCTCTGGAGTATGGATTTCCTTCCACTCACTCTACGAATGCCGTTTCGGTCGCAGTCTATGTTCTCTCCCTCCTCAATTCTCCGGATTGTGCTCTTAGCTCTAGTATGAACTTGGCACTTCAGGCTTTGACATATGTCTATGTCAGCTCCATTGTTCTGGGCCGCCTGTATTGCGGGATGCATGGATTCTGCGACGTGGTCACGGGCTGCCTGTTAGGTGGCTTCCTTGCCTATTTGCAGTACACATATGGGCCGATTGTCGACGAATATATCCTTGCTGCTACAGGGAAAGGCGTCACAGTAGTCATTCTGCTGATCTTGGCCCTGGTCCGTGTGCACCCAGAGCCTGCGGATGACTGCCCATGCTTTGATGATAGCGTGGCTTTTGCGGGAGTGACACTTGGTGCTCAAATCGCTTATTGGCACTTGGCGCGCTCGAAGATGGGGTGGTATGAGTCGGCAGCAGGCCCTGCGCCCAAATTTGAATTGGTGGAGATGACAAAAACTGCTCTTCGGCTGGTCCTGGGAATCCTATTACTCTTCGTTTGGCGGGCAGTGACAAAACCCTTCATGCTTCGGATTCTTCCACCTGTTTTCCGGGGTCTTGAAAAGCTAGGTCTGATCCTTCCTCGGAGGTTCTTCACCAATGCTTCGTAAGTTGATTTTTTTTTGCTCAGGAGGGCCGAACTTCAATGGAAACGGAGTACCTCTAAACAGACACCTAACCGGTTGACTTGATAGGCAATACTCCCGTGTTCCAGCGCATCTGAAGGACCATGAAGTCCTCCCAAATTTATCCGAGATCCCATCGTTCCTCACCACGATACGCCATCCGAGACGACGAGCAATCTCCGTTGGTCCTCAATCAGAGGCCGATGCCTATGAAGCATTGGCATATCGTGAGAAGCGCAGGCGGGAGAGTCTCTCCAATGGCCATAAGGCTACCCCTGCCACTGCCACCGAGGTTGGCTACGCTGGTTCCTCCGCCAGAGAGGCTCAGCCACCGAAGCTGTCAAGACGGCCATCCAAGCTCAATGACTATGAGCACATGATGGGCACGGGAGCTCTAGGTCCTGCGACGTCTCTTGACAATGCTTGCCAAGCGGACTTATCCACTGTCCCCTTTCCCGATTTCGATGCTGGATTCGAGGCCGATGAAGAGGAACTCTTCGCGCAGATCAAACGCCCGCGCGTACGCTATGATGTAGAAGTAGTCACAAAGCTGGTGGTGTATTCTGGTAGGTCCTGCCAAGATCCCTTTGAATCATCGCTCCCGCGACTTCGCTTTGGCTAAGTGTGCTGACAATTTCTGGATCGAAAGGAATTGCTTGGATAGTTATGGAGGGGGCCCCCCTCTTGTTCTCGCAAATTGGCCTTGCGGCCTATTAGCACGATGATCATGGGTGTAGTCCCGGTTTGACTGTGTCTCCTGGTTCAGTCCAGCACATCGGACTCTACACGTCCGCGATGTAACATAGCTGACATTTCTGTTACTGTATATACGATTTTACTTTCTCTCTTTTTTCTTTACCTGAGGCATTTTCAAGCACCTTCCCAAGCAAGCAAGGCCTATCCAAGCACCTCTCCTATTAAGCAAAGCCTTGCTAACAGCTTCTGTTGCTTTTCCGCAGACTCTCATGTATAATCAAACGAATTAACGTGATTAGAGCTGTATTTAGACCCAGACTTTTCAGTTTAACATATAGTTATAAGAGGCTTTGGAATCAAGTCGAGTCGTATTGTTCATCAGTATTTCAATATACAAAACCGGCCTTCTTTTCTGGTCCACTTCGTGGTGGCGGACCGCTTCTACGTGACCGATTCTACTAAGAAGTACCTAGGTAGCGCTTCGCAAATTGGGAGGATTTTGGGCCACTGACTTTTCCGGTTCGATCCTTAACTTATCGTGAAGATAAAGGGCCATCATCGCGTTCGCGGAGTGTCAATCTTACAATAATAGCCAGTTTACCTTGTACTCGTTGGTAGCTTCGAGAGATCTTGATTGAGAGGCTGCTAAGTGTGGCCGTTCCGATCACCAAGACTCGAGTATACGTATATGTATAATTTCACGTGATCCTTTCCCCGGAGGGAGGGTCAAGCTTCCGGCGCTAAGCCTCTCTAAGGTTGAGCATACAATGGCGGGCGGGCGGGCGTCGTCGGGGTACGTACGTATTATTAGTTAGCTAGCTAGCTCGGTCTTCCCAATAACTTCATATCGCGGCTGTACTGATTCATTCACTCCTCACTCTTTCCACCTGCCCCAGTTGCGCCCACCACATTCACTGGACCCCACGCCTTCCAATGTAACACCCATTTGCACCGCGACCTCAGTGAATATTTTGGCAACAGTGTTCCTGCCATGGCGATGATCGTGTTGTGATTGCGCCTTCCCTTTTTTTTTGTTTCTGTTTCTCTTCTTCTCCCTCCCTCCCACCCACCCACCCACCTCTCTCTCTACCTCTCTTCGTTTCTCTCCACTTCCTCTTCACACAACACAACACATCACATAACCGTACTCACATCACTGCTTCTATCACCGAACTCACATTGCTTCGTTTATCACCAAATTCACATCACTGCTTTCATCACCGAACTCACATCTCACTGCTTTCATCACCGAACTCACAACACTCACAATCATATCACTCTGCTGACATTACAATGTCTGGCCCTCTCGATCCATTCGCTGAATTGTGGCAGCACGAGGTAAGCTTATCCGCCCCAAGGATAGAATAATAACTTCAGGACTAACCGAAGCCTAGCGCGAGCAGATGTCTCGACTGAACCCCCCCTCTAGGCGTCTTCCTCCCGGTTTGTCCGATTTCAACATCTCCGCTCAGCCAAACTTCATGCGTGATAACACCTCACTCCTCGCCAATGGGCCTGGACCCAAGCTGGGCAATATCCATCGTCCCAGCCGGAGCGACCCTGACTGGTTCCCAACAACAAGCCGGTACGACAATCCTGACTCACCTCTATTTCGTCCCACTGCACCAGATTCGGCTGGACCTTCAAGCAATGCATTTGCTCCACGTCCATTTGGTGTTGATGAAACCAGCACTTCGCAAAATGTACTCGCTCCACGTCCATTTGGACTTAATGAACCCAGCACTTCGCAAAATGCGTTCGCTCCACAACGCTTTGGTCTAAATGAACTTAGCACTTCTTTTGCTCCACGTCCATCTGGACTTAATCCACCCAGTACTTCGCAAACTGCGTTTGCTCCACGAAGCTTTGGTCTTAATGAACCTAGCACTTCTTTTGCTCCACGTCCATTTGCACTCGATGAGCCTAGCACTTCGCGAACTGTATTCGCTCCACGTCCATCTGGACTCAATGAGCCTAGCACTTCGTTTGCTCCACGTCCATTTGCACTCGATGAACCCAGAAATTCGCGAAATGTGTTCGCTCCACGTCCATTTGGTCTCAATGCATCCAGCACTTCGCGAAATGGATTCGCTTCACGTCCCTTTGGTCTCACTGGTGAAGCTAGCACTTTGGACAATACCTTTTATCACAGTCGGCCGAGAGTCCAACTTCACCCTATGCCTGGCACAGAAGAAGAGAAGTTTAAGAAGCTTGAGGCCACATTTTTGGCCGGCGAAGGGCAGGATTCCTCGAGTACCGCGACTCGCAAGAGACCACTAGAGATATCTGACGAAGATGACGAATGTCCTTATAGACCGCAACAATCTCAAAACACTCCGTACGGTCTAACAATTGCCAAGTCATGCCCACCTCTTGAGCAGAAGGAGGCAACGGACCTGCATACTTTGGTTTCAGATACGGCACGTATCGAACATCCCTCGCATGAGTTTACTCTGCGTGTTCCTACTACTCCCCAAGTCCGTCCACCCGGCAGTTGGCCGGAAAGAACCTCAGCAGCAACACGGTTTGCCGACCTCACTAACAACTATGTACCGGAGCAAGCTCTTGACCCTGCTTCAAGCTGGGCTGGGTTGACAGCGCGCTTGACGCGTCTCGTTGGTAACAACATGACCAGGCGTGCTAACAACACCGCTAGAGCTGTGCGTGGTGTTGGTAACCACATCACCCAGCGTGCCACCAAAACCGCTAGGGTTGTGCGTGTTGTTGGTCATGATATAAGTCAGCGTGCTACCATCACCGCCCGACGAGCTGTGAATGTTGTTGGAACCTTCAAACGTCGCATTCAGCAAGTACTCCACAGAGATACAGATGAGCATGGTCCTGAAGATCACCGAAGAGGACCACCTGCCGATTCTGATATGCCGTTGCTTGACGCGGCTTCTGTTGTTGATGATGCTTTGAGTTCAGATGTGATGGATGCCACTCTCGAGCCGCTCCATCCTGTTGATATGCCGTCGCTTGACGCGGCTTCTGTTGTTGTTGATGATGCTTTGAGTTCTGATGTGATGGATGCCACCCCCGAGCCGCTCCATCCTGTTGAAATGCCGTCCCCGGCGGACGGTATTTTCGAACTTGTCGAGATTGATTTTAGTGGTTTCAACTTTTGGTCTAGCCGTTCCGATTCCTCAGATACACCCAGCTCTGGTTCGGCCACCAAGCCCAAGTCTTTGAAACGTGCCGCACCCGAATCTGAAGACACAGTCCACCCTTCCAAGAAGTCCGAGACCCGAGCTCCGATGGCCTTCTCTCCCCTTCGCACACGCGGCTCATTTGTGCGTAAAATGTTTCCACCTGCTCACGTGGGGAGTCTTGCAGTCGCAGAGGCAATAGAAGCCCATCGTGCAGGAGATCCCATGCCACTCAAGCGCATCAATTACAGAAGACGAGCATATTTTCTCCCATTCATTCGCGTTCCTTCCACCGAGGTGAAGGAAACTGCTAGCCAAAGACCCAAGACGGCACAATCTCAAGAGGTGAAAACGAAGAGTATTTTGAAGACCAGCAGTAATGCTGTGGCCTCATCTTCGAAGTCTTCTGTGGTCGATGCGACTACCGTCAGCTTTTCTGATGCCAATCATGAAAAGCATACGCCAAAGCCGAAGCCCTCCCGCAAGGTTCACTTTCCTAACTCGCCTGTGACAGGCGAGCGTATCATAACACCTCGCAATGCGCCTGCTGCCCCATGGACACCGTCACCGTCACCGTCACCGCCAAGGGCACGAATTGGACATCTCCAGCATCTTCTCGATGCGCACGCGAGAAATATCCTTTCCAGCGAAGAAACCGATGTTAAAGCTATTACCGATGAAGAGCAAAAGGAGAACATTGCTCCTATGGCTCCTGATACCACGTCCCGCGATTTGATGAGCCCTGAAGTTACGTCCCGCGATTTGATGAGTACTGAAGTTACGCCCCGCGATATGTTGAGCAATGAGTACATGAGAACCGAAGACACGAATATCGAACATGTGAATACCAATCAGACGACTGCTGATGAAGTGATCAGCCATGAAGGTAGATATGTTATTGCACAGGAAAGCAATATGCTCTCGCAGGATCCCTCTACACAAGAGGCAGAGCAACACCCCATGGGTCGAGCACTTTCTGCGGTAAGCATGTTCTATCCTACCCCTTCCCCTATCCCGGTTGGCAGGACTGAGTCTCTTCTTGCCAAAAGCTGGAGAGCGACCGTGGCGGAAAACGAGGAAAAAGAGGGAAAAAGAAGAAGGCAGAGCCAGCAACGCCCACCCGCAAGAATCCTCCTCGAGCGGCCCGCAGTGCGACCCCTAAGCGCTAAGTGGATTAAACGCCTTGAAGACACCATGACTGGGCCACCGTCGAGGAAGGTCGCCACTACACTTTCGGGAGAGACATTGACGACTCGAGATCTGGCAACCTGCTATACACCGTTGGAGTGGCTGAATGACGAAGTGATCAACGCGTACATGGCATTAATTATCGACTACTTGCGAAGAACCAACAACAACTCTGGGCGGCATGACAAGCCGCGATACCACGCATTCAATTCTTTTTTCTTTTCCAATTTGCGAGACAAGGGATACGAGTCTGTCCGCAGGTGGGCGACACGGGCCAAGATTGGAGGCAAGGCTCTCCTCAACGTCGACACGGTGTTTGTGCCTATCCATGACAAATCTCACTGGACACTCATCGTGGTCAAGCCGTGCGATCGCACCATCGAACACTTCGATTCCCTGGGGGGGCTGAACAGGCGCCATGTAAATCTCATCAAAACATGGCTGGGGGGGGAACTGGGGGAGGGATTTGTGGAGGCGGAGTGGAAGGTGCTGCCGTCCCTGTCTCCCCGGCAAGACAACGGGTCCGACTGTGGTGTCTTCCTCCTGTCGACGGCGAAAGCCGTCGCCATCAACCTGGAGCCCCAATCCTATGGGGCTCCAGACTCCCCACTACTGCGACAGAAAATAGTGGGGGAGTTGATGAATGGAGGCCTGGACGGGGACTTCAATCCCGTCCAGGGCCGGGGGGTCATGCTGTGAGTGGTCGCGGTCAGCACTTCGACTGGCCACTTGGGGCGGGGATGGCGGCACCGGGGGGGAGGAGAGGGGGGGGGCCAAACAAACGAAAAAAAACCAAAAAAAACCAAAAAAAACCAACAAAAAAAAAGAGAAAAAAAGAAAACCAGATGGAAAGTGTGGATAGGGATGAGCAAGCATGTATGATTAGCGTTCGTCATGTTATGAGGTCTTGGTTGCATTGGGTCGGAGTCATGTTTGTGAAGCGAGTTGTTAGCGTCTGTTGACTGTTTGTGTTTTGTACGGATACCCCGTCAGTTGAAGCCCGAGCTCCTGACATGCGTTTGTTTCTGAGTGTGGAGAGCATGAAAAGAGATGGGGATGCTTGATGTAAATAGCAGGCCTGTGTTCGCCGTGCGTCGCTCATAATACCTCGGGCGACCACCTCTACAATGACACTATCTCAAGTCTACTTTTTCTCTTCCAAATCAAGGTGCACAGTAAAGAATGTTCTTCATGTCTCGGTAAGAATAAGGCTATACAGCTATGAAAGAGTGCCCAGCGATGCTTTCATTGATCTACCCAACAAGGTCTCCGACAGTGGGTCGATGGACCAACTGACAACGGTCCTCTCGTCTCACGACCATCCTCTTGGTGATGGCGTAGTTCCTCCACTCGCGACTGACTCAGGCCCATGGCCGCGAGATTCAGATCTGGTCGATAATGATGATGATGACGATTTTCCTTTCTACTACGCCAGACGGGGACATCATCCCCATCCTTGCCACCCCAGTCACTTCCCTTCTGCTGTTCCAGGGACGACCATGACGCCAGTAACTCCGAGGAAGCAGACGCAGAAGCGTCGACAGCAGCAGCAGCAGCAGCAGCAGCAGAAGAAGAGAGATTATAGACCAGCTCCATCCACTCGATCCCGAGGTAGACCGACTCGCCGACGCGCAGGTCCCCCGTCCACTCCCCACCGTTACTCCACAGGTTGACGACGATGATGCTAGGCCGGTCTGGCACGCGATACCGCTTGACGGTCTGCAAGGCGTCGTCCGCATACCACCGCGACTCCGTCCGCAACCAGTCCAGCCGGTGCGTCGTCCACTCCGTCCAGGGCCGCGTCAGGTTCACGACCGCGCTCGCCCCGGGGATGATCCGGTCGTGCTCCGCGTCGTAGTCCGGTTGGTTGGCGTAGTGGATCGTGAAGGGACTGTCGGTCGTCAGGATCTCGATGTCCGATTCGCAGATCGCCGAGCGGTACGTGAAGATGCCCGCGCAGGTGCCGCTGGGAACGGCTCTTTGATCTGGGCGTACGGGGACGGGGAGGGGGAGGGGCAGCGGGCTGTTGGGTGGCGGGTAGGCGAAGTTGGGTTTGTGTTTGGGTTCGCGTTCGCGTTCGGGGTGGAATGGGTGGTGGTGCGCGGTGTCCCGCGACATCAGGCGCATGTGGAGCCGGAGCGAGCAGTGGTCGATCAGACCGAATTGCGATTCGATCTCCGCGGTCGATACGTGGTTGGTGAAGCGTGTCGTGCGGAGGACGAGGAAGCTTTTGCTTGTGCTTGCGCTTGCGCTTGTGCTTGGGGGTTTGGTTTGGGGAGGAGGATGAGGAGGAGGGTTGGCTGAGGGCAGGGCGTGCATGAGGAAGACGTTGGATTCGGAGTTGGTCATGGGGATTGGGGAGAGGAGCGGGTCCGCGGCGCGGTGCCAGGTCTGGACGTGCCAGTCTTTGCTGAAGGGGGTTTGCGTGAGGAGGCTGTGCGTTGTGTATTGGGTGTCGGTGTTGTTGGTCTTTGGGGTGGTTGGGGGGAAGGATGAGGGTGGGTGGAACTGTTGCGATGCGTTGCGAAAGTCCCATAGCTTGTAATGCGTGAAGTAGCCCGGGTCGGGGCCGGAGATGAGGTAGCAGTCGCATTGCTGGGGGTCGATCGGGGTGCTGGTTTTAGGTGTTGATGCTGTGGTCCAGCGTGCGTTGCTGAGTATTGTTATCAGGGAAAGACTGGCGTGGATGGAGGTCAAGGAGAGTCGCATGGTGGCGGTGGATGTGGAGGTGGAGGAATAGGAAGGATGCTGAAGGAGTGACTGCGTGGGGTAAGTATAGAGCTGCAGACTGCAGACTGCAGATTGTCTGGCGACGAGGTTGTTTGGTGGCCTTTGGGATTGATATCTATGCGGTTATGATGGACATGCTTGTATCTACTCGGACATGACTTCCGAAGGCAGGCGCGGAGTGTTGGTGCAGTGACTTGCCGCATGCTTGGAGAATTATGATGTAGTTATAAGCTTGTATACAGCCACTGTGCTGGGGCAAGATAGTTGCAACATTTAGAAAAAAACATATCGCGATATTGGTGGCATTTGTTGGTAGGTCGGCCATGGAGTATATAAAGTGGCCCAGTTTGTATGGAGATCGATGCCCCCTCGGAACTACAGCTGCACCCCCCACCGTTTGCATGCGTGTTTCCGTCTCTGCTATGGCCGGTGGGACTGTAAGAACCTAGACTTAGTTATTGGTTAGACTATAGATGCGTTATATAGCTCGTGTCTACTAAGGTTAGTGGTCTATGACTACCGACAGGCTTACTTCAAGCCAGAGCATTTACACTATACCACCGGGCTTAATAGGGCTCGTATCCACGCCTTTTTAACCTTAGGTTCTGAGTAGCCGTAGGCCTGATCAAGCACGAATCAATATAGCTGTTGAACCTGAGGCCTGATTATCTAAATTCGTGGATTTAGTTACGTAGCTACTGGTAGACCTGCTTATATAGCTGTTAAAGGTTCAATCTTATACAGCTGTTTGAGGTTGTTCAAATATCTTTCCAAGCACCAGTTTAATGTACTGTAGATATATTGGTGGTGCTGATTTTGAGCTACGGCCTGACACTATGGGGGGGGGTCTTGTACTATCATCCGACGAAGCACAAATCATGTGACTACTTTTTAGGGACACTAATCAGGTTGCTTAATGTTGTACGGAGTTTCAGCTAATCAATCAGTGTTCGTCATCCTGAGTTGCGAAGCGCTCTTCGCGAATAACCAGCGTCAGTATAGAACGGGAATGATACAGTATGAAGTCAGTATGGGAACGGCGTAGGGCCTGTGGTTGCACTAAGCAGCGGTAGATACGAGAGGCAGCACAGGGCTGAGCAGCCAATCTGCAAGCGGAGACCCCCTCCAAGGCGGCGTGGCAAACATCATCTCTCCTCTTAGTGATTGGCAGCAGGCAGCAGGAGGCAGTCAGCTGCAGATTGTAAGGCCTGCCAAGGGCCTGCCAAGCTCCCGACCTCCCGTTCCATTGGTATTGTCACCCTCCGTACCATACCGTTCACGGTGCATGGCCATCATGACGATTTCTATCTTCAATCCCAGCCAGAGACACACCAATTTGATCTGGTAGATGCGACAGCGTACCTAATTTAGCATGACTGCGAATGACTCAGGATATCGACTTAGCATCATCAGTTTCCATCCAGGGAATTGTGGTCAGTTGGTGCGTTGGTGACGAGGATGAAGGAACGAGGGGTCAGGCGCTAGACTGGGTTGGGAGAATCAGCCGGCGGGTGCCACGAAAAACGAAGCAGAGTAAGCCAACCAAGGGGGGTTGCGTTGCAAGATCAGTCCTACAGTCAGTCCTACTCCTTCTCTCGCCTCGCCTCAACCCATCCCGTCTCCCTTTCTTCTATCATCATCTCCCCCCAAACCCACCCACCACCATATTCTTCATCATACCCTGTGAATTTTATCTTCACAACATCCCAAAAAGGTAACAAAATGGACCTCTTGTGAATTTCGGATCGGAAGGAGACCCAGAGCACCTCGAAGCCCACACATCATCGCCCACCATTAACCAGTTGTCACGGTCGGCTCCCGACCACCCCTTGAATTCGCCATGACCACTACCCTGGAACGCAGTCTTTCTCGCACCTCGAGCATGTCGATACCGGTCTCGAGCCCGAGGTTATCTCTCGTACATGAATCCACACCCCCAATACTCTCCGATCCCACCCTGTCTCATATTCACGACCGCTTGACTTATCTCGACTCTCGCCTTTTGGAACTTCGATCCAGTGTCTTGACCAAGGATGGCTACGTCGACAGGCGTAACCGTGAAGACGAACATATTCGACGCGAATTCGAAGCCAACCGCTCCGTCTCGAATCGAATCGATCTGAACGTTGTCGCCCTGAAAACCGACGTCGACCAGTTGAAGTCGGGGATCTCGCAGCTCAAATCCAGCATCGGCCAAACCGGTAACGAGACCGTCTTCCTCCGCAGCGATGTCGACCGTTTGTCCAAGAACGTGGACCAGATCCAGTCAGATGTCGAACATCTGCAGACCGATGTCTGTGGATGCCGCGTCGAAGTCAGCAAGCTGCACGCTACGATCAGTCAACTGCGTACCGATTTGATCACTCTCCAACATGAGACGTCACGCCATCTGACGTCCGTCTTCAATCGGTTCTCTCTAATCGAGTCCCGCATGAAGCATTCGGAGCGGGTTCGATTCAACTCGCTGGCCCATACCACTCACGCCCCGATCACGCCTGTTCCCGTAGTGGAAGACGACGGATCATTACAATGGCCCGAATACTTTCCTCGTACTGTATGGCGGTTCTGGTGTCTTAAGAAAAGAAGTAGGAGTAAGTGCGATTGGCAGGTGAATTCCCCGCACTCATCTAACAATGTTCCTAGTCAACCGCTTGGTTCAACTGGCCGACTTCTACCAGCTTGGCGGGTATGAATATTGGGGCCGTATGCACCAGACAGAGCCTGTGTACGCCACCGCAACCGACAGCGACTCGAGTGACTCGAGTGACTATCCGTCCACTCTTACACGCGCGGAGGCTGTTCGTCTGTATCCTGAGGCTGCGCATCAGGCGCTGGCAGCAACGCTGGGGCTGGTTTATTACAAAATCCGCAACGAAGTTGGCGAAGGGATGACTCTCCACATTCGTCCTCCGAAGCGGCAGCAAGAAGAAGTTGCTTCGGCAGCTTCCAGTGCGAAGGAGAAGCCGGTGAAGATGCCTCGCCGACCGAACAACATGTCGCCCACCACTTTGAAGCGGCTCATTGATGGCCCATCCTTGGAGGCCAAGTCTTTAACGTCTGAGGAATCAGACAAACTGGGATGGAACGCTCACTCGGAAGTTTCCGATGATACCATGAGCAAGCTCAGAGGCATCGTGTCGGAGGAAGTCGGTACCTTGCTTCGAGCGCTGGAGCGCGGCCGGATTAAGCTCAGGTCTACGCGCCCTGAGCAACGGTCGAATGTCTCGCCCTCGGAGATCAGGTCCACCTTCCGCAACGGCAAGATTGCTGATGACGAACGAACCATTCCCGACACTGTTGCCACGGAGGTTGTCTCCGTCTCTTCAGGTGTTCCCGAGAAGGTGGAAGAGCCTGAGCTTCCCGACACTGCATCCGATGCTACCAGTCCATTGACTGGGATTGAGACTTGAGGGGCTCATCACAGCTACGAACAGTATCAGCAGGTTCAACTCTTCAGCCACACTTCTAGAGCCTATACCCATAGGCTCTACCTTGATGACCGTCCATTGGACACTGGTTTTCTCCCGAGATAACGCACTGCAGTTGTGATTATCTCGTATGGATTCCACACTCGTTCGTACCACGGAATACGCGCAGATTGCTTGCTCTGAGGCTTGACCCCTTTCTCAACGTCTTGGGTGTCGTGGCCTATGGGTAGAGGGGGTGTGGTATCGTTGATAAGCCATTCGATCTTCAAGGAGATCATTGGTCTTGAAGGGCCGATGCCCACAAAAGAATGTTGATTCGCCCATCAACATTCACGCTAGTTAGGAGTGGCAACGGCCCAGCTCCTTTGATTCACCTTGTCGAATCTGGGTACTACGTCTGCCAGTACAAGCGCCCTACTCGGTGGACCAAGCGGGCCGTGTAACCGGCCAAGTAGCAGTAGCCTTGTTGCTACGAGTGGCTGAGCGTCAGCCCGATCCTTGGCTAGATTTATGTTGTACCCCCTCCCTACCTTGACCAGGTTTCTGGAAGGTGTACAGCCTGCGCAAGCAGGCTTGGAGTGCCCAAGGGATTGCCTACAGCGTAACCTCATGACATGTTAGATTATTTTGTTTGGCATCATTGGTGGGAGTTATTGACCATCGGACAGGTCTTCACCTGGCCGCAGCATTGAACGGCGTTTTTGGATTTCGTTGGGAATGATTGCTTAAAGATACCCATGCTCTGTATTGTGTTTTTTAGCGATACTTGTTCTGATTCATTGAGCAATCAACTGATCTCTTGATTAACAAAGACCTAGGCTCGATCCGCTCCGAACGGACTGAGCCGAGTGTGCTACCAGACGATTCGACAACGATCGATCCTCCTACTAGAGGGTGCTCGCGGTTGATCCTCCCACCCAGATAAATTCCGTACAATCCTGCAATTATGGATCAAGCTAATAAGCAGCAAGCATGCCATATCGATTGTTATAGGCGCCCTCATGATATGCAACTATGGCTAGGTAAATGTTTCCCAATCCTAATCTATGACAATGCCCCCGATTCCCTGTCATCCTGTCCTAGACCTGCATCACATAAGCGTCGTCGGCTCGAATAGATCCTTCTTGAGCACTTCCAGGACCTTGTTCTCGTCGACATTCCCCAAGTCGATACCGGCAGGGGCCGGTTGATCGACCTCCGACTCCGTCGGACTCGCGCTGTCCTCGTCCACTGGCGCGTGGGTGCGAATATACTCGTCTTCCAGTAGATACCGGGCGTCGGCCCCCTGCGCGCGTAACGCATCGGGCGAGTCTGGTAGTACATAGATGGTAGGGAATTCGAGGACCGTGTGGCCGCGCAGGGCGGCGGTGAGCGTCATGCTGGGGGCGAGCGGGATCAGGACGGGCTGTTTGGTCGCTGTTCGCGGCCGATGGAGGTAGAAGTAGACGTTCCGATGGGGGAGGATCGCGTGCGTTTCTTCTTGTTCGGAGGACGTGGTAGTGGGTGGGTGTGGTTTGTCGGTTCTGGTTAGTGGTGCTGTTGATTCAGCAGTAGTGCTGGATTCGGTGGTTGCAGTAATAACAGAGGGGATATCTTCAGGTTGCTGAGTGACGTTCTCCGTTGTTGAAGAAGGCAGTTCCTGTTGTTGGGCTTGGCCCTGATCTTCTCCCTGCTCTTGGTTCTGTGTCTGTGTCTGTGTCTGTGTCTGCTCCTGCTCCTTTTCCTTCTCGCGTTCTTCCCTACTGAGAGGAAACGCTCGATCGTAGGAGATGGCAATCGGAACCGAATCCCTGCAGTTCCTTGTGCGCTTCTCCCCGGTCTCCCCTATCCACTCCACCGTCCACACCAAGCATTGCTGTCTGTAAAAGATTATAGAAAGTCAGCCACTCCTCCGAACTTCCAGCCACGCAACCAGTAGAAGAGTAAAAGCGACGGGGCCGGGAACGTACTTAGCAAACCACCTCGACCCATTCTCCTTATTCCGACTCATCCCCCTCGGCGCCCGAATCACCTTCACACCTGCATTTCGCACTTCCCGCAAGAACCCCGATTCCCTCTTCGCAGGGCCAGCAGCACCAGCAAAAGCAACAGCAGCACCCCTCTTCCTCTTCCCCCCAGCGCCCCCACCACCACCACCACCAACCTCCCCTCCCTGCCCATCCCCATCTCCCTCCACCCCCTCCCCTGTTCCCGTGCTAGAAGGCGAATGATCCAACCCCACGACCGCCAAATCCCCCACAAACCCGGTCGCATCCCCATCGACCCGGATCCCGCGGTTCTCGGCGTCGCGCCCGGCGCGCTCGATCGACCGCTCGATCCCCGTGATGAAGTTGAAGTCGCGGTCGAAGGCCGTCGCCGTGGCCAGCTCGCTGCGCCGCAGGTAGGCCGCGGGGTCGCGCACCCCGCTGCACTGCGACCAGAGCTTGTGGCGCCGCGTGCACGGCAGCGAGCAGGTGCGCGTGTTGCAGCGGGGGCAGCGGTATTTGGGGGGTTGGAGGTGACTGTATTTTTTTCCATCCGAAGTGGTTTAGTGAAATGTGAAAGGAGATCTTGGGGGGGTTTGGGCTTGGGTGGGTGGTATGGGCGTCGGGGGCTTACCAGATTGTGCAGAGGTCTGTTAGCAGGGAGTCTTCCTGTGAGGAGGACATTTTTGTTCTTGGGGGTGGGCTTTTGTTGTTGGGCTTTTGGATAGTGTTCTTCTCGGGTGTATGTGAAGAGTTATATATTTTCAGATGTAAGGAGAGGGTAGAAGGGTGAAGTATGACGCAAGCTTGTGAGAGAACAAGAGTAGCTGGTGTAGATTGAATGCGAAGGTGTTGATCGAGGCGCGGAGAGAAAAAAACTGATAAGTTGGAGATTGAGCCGTTGGATCCTTATCGCCTGGGCTTATCGCGGCGGAAGGGTCTTGGATGCCTGAGGCAGGTGATTCATGGAGCGGCCAGATGAATCACCAATCGCCGAACATGGCTTATGCTACGGTACAACTGCTACATACTCCCTGGCTAGCCTTCTGCACTTCTAGCAGGTGGCTGTAATACTGACAAAAGCTTCTCTGGCTGACTGCCAGATCTCGACAACCATGCTCGCAATGATGCGATTAGTGATCCGACCCAGTGATTTCTAATCTCGGCGTTTGCAACTCCCCGATACAAATGACGACATGAGGAGAATGCGGAGTATGCTTAGCGAAGTGAGAGTATATTTTCGACTCAGATCCAGACCTAGAATCTCTTCCTGTCCTCTCAATTTATCTTCGACTCAGTTATTGTCAAACCCAAACCCAAACCCAAAAAATGGCCGCTGCTAAACCTTTCGCCATCGTCGCCGGCGTTGGCCCTGGAACGGTACGGTACCTCCCACACCTCTACATACGGTTGCGATGTACAGACTAACAGAGATGAACAGGGCGCCTCCATTGCCCGCCGCTTCGCCAAAACCTACTCCGTCGTCGTGCTCGCCCGCAACCCCGCCAACTACGAGTCCGTCGTCGACGAGATCAACTCCGCCGGCGGCCAAGCCACGGGCTTCAGCGTCGACCTCTCCGACACCCAGAACGTCAAGTCCACCTTCGAGCAGATCACGAAGCAGTTCACCGGCTCGCCGCTCGCCGCGGCCGTGTTCAACACCGGAGGTGGTCTCGTGCGCAAGCCGTTCCTCGAGCTGACGGCCGAGGAGTTCTCGTCCGGGTTCGAGTCGCAGGGGTAAGTAGTTAGACCATCTTCCTTCCCTTCCAACCCCAGACTCCACGCTTAGAGCCGCACCTTTCTTTTTGTGGACGCATGGGCTCACATCTCCCACAGCAAAGGAGCCTTCAACTTCGCCAAGGAGACGCTCCCGCTGCTCCTCCAGGCCACGAATCTCCAACACCCGCCGACCCTCATCTTCACGGGGGCGACGGCCAGCGTGAGGGGCTCGGCGAACTTCGCCACGTTCGCGGCGGGCAAGTTCGCCCTGCGCGCGCTGGCGCAGTCGCTGGCCCGCGAGTTCGGGCCCAAGGGCGTGCACGTCTCGCATGTGATCGTCGATGGGGTGATTGATATCCCGCGCACGAAGGCGTGGACGTTCGAGCATGAGGATGCGAAGTTGGATCCTGAGGCGGTAAGTAGCCATTCCATCTTTGTGACTTGAAGAATCTGGGCCGTCGATGGCTAATATTTGACTTTCTGTACAGATCGCCGAGTCGTATTGGCACTTGCATAGTCAGCCCCGCACGACTTTTGGGTTTGAGCTGGATCTTCGACCCTATGTTGAGAAGTGGTAGGACTGAGGCTTTGCTTGTAAGGTGAAACGGAAGGTAGCTCGTTTGTCTGGGTAAATTGAAGCCCGCAAGGGTCGGCTCAGATGCCTAATCTTAGGACTTCATCAATGGTAAATTAGGGGGCAGTGGTTGGAGGGAGTATGTTGATTAATCGAACCAATGGATTAAAACCCGACTGTTCATCTCTACGCACCACCAGCAAGCTGCGTAGGCTCTCTCTGCCATGTTGTTAGATATAGAGAGAAACGAGTCCGTAGTATAACGTCAGATCCGACATAAGTGAAGCCAGCACAAGCTGACTAATACACCAAGCACAAAGAGCATAGCTGACCTCACCACCAAGCTATAGCTTCTCATCCATGACCACCGTTCTCCGCACCTCTCTCTCTCTCCAACATACTCACCTTCATCCATATCTCCCCCCTCCACACAACTTTTCTTCAAACTCACCCAAATCTCACACACATCCCATCAGATTCAACCAAACATCACCTCCGCAGAAACACCCCGAAAAATGAGCGACCACAACCCCCCGGTGCCACCGGCGGGGACGGAAACCCAGCCCCAGCCCCAGCAATTCCCGCCGAACCGGCTGAGCCCGCCGCGGCTCCTGCGGCTCCCCAACGGCACGACGACCAAACAATACCTGGAGCACGCCTTCAAGCCGCTGCGCGTGGACGAGTCGCTGATCCGCAACCCGAACCCGTTCACCCTGTACATCGGTCTCTGGGGCCGGACGAACTACGTCGCCAAGACGGAGATGGGCGCCTACCGCCGCCTCGAGAACATGCGGCGGCACACGGGGCGGGCGCCCACGCAGCCGGAGATGGATGCGATGCTGGAGATGATGGCGCAGAGCGCCCGCCGCAGCTGTCTGGGGCTGCCGCTGGGCGCGCTCGCGGGCCTGGCGCACCAGGCCTACGTGCTGCGCTACTCGGCCGACTGGGAGGCCTACTTCGCGCCGCAGGTCCAGGAGACTCCCGCCGGGAAGAAGGTGCTGACGCTCGAGGGGTTCAAGCGCGGCTGGCAGATGATGGGCGACGCCGGGGCCATGGGCGGCGGGCGCCCCATGGCCGCGGCGCGGTTGTTCAAGGTCGCGGTCTGGACGCTCGTCGCGGACTTCGTGGCCAGTTCGTGGGCCACCTTCGGCGAGATCGCCATGTGGAGGGGCGATGCCCGGCTCGAGCGCGTCAGGGAGGAGATGGAGCGCTCCAAGCACGCCGTGCGCCTGAGTACTTCGCCTGGCGCGAGGGCGGTCTCCGGCGGCGATACCTCGGAGGAGGGTCAAAGGAGGCGCGAGACTTCGGCGGCTTATGCCTTGGTTGTCGCTGGGGAGCTGAGGGAGGGGCCGAGCGAGGTGGATGGTGCTGGTGCTGGTGATGATGGATCGCCCGTGGCCCACGGCATGGAGGAGGATTATGCTTTCAATAGCGGTGGTGGTCGTGATGAGCATGGTTCTAGGACGAACTCCTACAGCGAGGTTACACCACGCGCGAGGGCTTGGAATACGAGAACGCAGCAGCAGCAGCAGCAGCAGCGGCAGCGGCAGACTCCCTCCTCCTCCGGTGGTGGTGACTTCTTCGACGACGACGACGATGATGCTAGTCCCGTTGCGGTGGAGCATCGCAGACGCGCGGGCGGAAGTGCGTGGGATCGGCTGCGGATGAACGCCGCGCGACCGCAGTCCAGGCCGCAGCAGGCTGAATGGTCTCGGGCCGAGCGTGAGAGCGAGAGTGAGAGCCACAGTGAGCGCGAGAGGGCTCAGGCGGACTTCGACCGCATGCTCGATGCTGAACGGAATGCGGGGTCGGATTCGGGAAGGAGAAGTGGCAGATGGAGCAGTTGGTAGTTAGAGAAGGCTTGTGCTCCGAAATCATGAACTGTCTTCAAGCGCTTTTTATCCCTACGAGTCCTGGCTACCCTACCAGGTGCATGTGTAACTTAAGTTTTCTTCTGTATGGATACGACCGAATCATTTCATCTCACCTTCAGATGCCATCACCTCTGTCTAGTCGCATTATTGTTTGACCTCCTTCAGAAGAAAGCGGCTGTGCTCTCACGGCAATGTAAGCCACAGAGAGACTCGCGTCAATTGAAATTGCGCAAAGGACTTTTCTGAGATACGGGATAGTGGTTAGGAAATGTAGAGAAATAAGAAAAGTAATCGGAGTGATAAGACGAGTAAATTAGGATACACCACTTCGGTGACGTGATCAGACATAGCACATTCATCTTGGTTATCAGAGGCAACGATACATCAAAAATAATACATTCCCAGGAACGGGATGGCGGAAGGTTGTGCTGTATATTAGATGCGAATCACAGAACAAGAAGCAAAAGCAAAAGCAGAACAATCAATTCGTTAGTCATAAGGGTTCAACTACTGTGATCATCGAACCAAAGCATGAGCCAGGTGGCGGTATAGGTTGCTCTATAGTCGACCATCCATCACCTGCACGCTTTCATAAGGGATGCGGATCTCCGCAGACACCCAGGGCTCGCTGCCCTTATTATGCCCCACCCGTGTCAAGTTGCGGATTTTCGTGCTTAAGCTCTCATTCACGCTGCGGCCTCGTCGATGCTCAAAGGACATGCGGCGGCGTTCCAAGCCGGGACGGACATCAGTGCTCAGTGCCGGGGCGGCGGTCATCGCGCGAGGGAGAAGCCGTCCAAAGTCTTCGTTATCGAACGCGATATCGATGGTGCCCGAGGACTGGCGTGGAGAGGCCAAAGGAGGAATTGGTGGCGGCGGAGGTGGCGGCGGATTCAAATGTTGAAGCTGCGGCAAAATGGGAGGGTTTTCGGCCTGCTGCACTAAAAGTCCATTCTCGATGGTCTCTTCGATGCTCACTGTGACAGGCGAAGCGCCATAGCTATTTCCACTATTCTCTCGCTGATGACCCTTACCCCGTGACCGACTTGTCGAGCGGCTTCGGGGTAACCGTGGGTTGAATCGTGGATGCATTGGTAAGTCAGTGGGCACTAGGCCAGACGGCTGACTTTCTGGGACCGGGACGGACATCGAACGGCCAATTCTCTCTGCATCTCCTAGATATCTTGCGTCGCTCAGAAGTATAGTACTATCGGGCACGGGGGGAACTGCTACAGTCTCCTCGTAACCGTTGTACTTGGGGTGACGCATAGCTCGAGGAGTCGCTGGCAAGCCATAGGGCACGTTCGACTTAGATGAGGCCGACTCGGAACTGCTTGGACCCTCCGGCGACCCTTTACTAGCAGTAGTCCTGTGTCGACCTGGAGTGTGAGGTGTGAATGACGATGACACTGAGAATGGTGGGCTGTCCGGAGCAGTGCGGGCGGATTGTAATTCTCCGGGAAATGGAATGTTCGGCGCAGATGGATTGCGTGCCAGTGACAGCCGACGTGCCTCAAGTTCAGCAGCTGCAAGTTGCTTTCTCCTCTGCTCTACGAGAGCAGCTTGATTGTGAGCCATCGGAGGCGCCTCGCGTGCTAAATCGGCCACAAAATCCTTGATCTGTTGACTGCTAACATCAGCGTACATGCCGTCATTAAACTTCCCGTCCTGTAGCATCACACCAGGGCCTTGATCTGTATTAAGAGTGACATCCATCTCAGAATGGCTGCGAGAGTCTGCTCTCGGACGTCTTGCTTCGTCTCCTTTCATCCCTGTGTTCTTGTCCGGACGCCGGCTGCCGCTTCGCTGGCGAGTCCGCAAACGCTCCCTATCACTCGCCACGAGTCTCATAGCGTCATCTGGAGTCATTGTAGGAAGTGGAAGCGGCGACGAAGGAGATCTCATGCTTGATCCTTGGCGGTCCATGCTACGTCCACGCTGCGAGTGTTCCGTGTTGATACGGCTGGCGGTATTGCGGCTTGCTGAACGATTTTGGCGGCGTTCGGAAGAGTTACGAGAGCGTGGCTTCCGCACTCTGCTAGCACTGCGCGTTCGAGACGATGCTTTGTTCGCGGCGTTCGCATTGATCCGTGCCAATTCGTCAGGTGACATTGGAACTGGAGAAGATGGCGAACGCTTGGCAGGTTGTATGTACCTTTTTTCGTGTCGCCCACGGGTCTCTTGAGATTCGTTCCTGGACCGGTACCTCCGACTGGAAGCTTGGCTCACCGCATCATCCGTATTTCTTCGTCCGCGCCCAGGAGTATTCACAGTTGGAGTCTGATACTTATGCGAATGATAGCTCGCTTCACCCAAACTACTGATATACTGATCAATACTCCGACTGCTCACGCTCGGGCTTCTGGCGGAGCTAAAGCTGTTTGATGTCGATGCTGGACTTCTAAAATTGGCCAGCGGATTCAGTTGTTCTTGCACATCAGCCTGAGAGGAGCTGCCCAGATGGAGCTGCAAGCCCTCTGGCTTCCGTTCTCGGGTACTTGCCCTACTGTCAGAGCGCTCCTTCAGCGCCTCGAAGACACCGGCAGCTGGAGAAGGAAGGCCTTTAATTCCTGCGAATTGGTCAGTTGCTGCCTGAACAGCAGTTTGAGGGCTGGGTTTGTATTCTTCCGGATCGTATCGGGCAGATGACAGTAAGCCGAGACCATCGCCATCTTCGTCGTCTTGTTGTTCCTGTGCTTGAATCTCCTCGTTCTCCGAAGCCGAACCATAGTCCATAGCAAGCTTATTGTTATACACGGCTGAGGTGAAAGTCGGTGGATGAACGTCAATCGGCGTTTCCCCTATGGAAGGAAGGCGGCGCCTGCTAAACGCAGGGGTGTTTGTCCGTCCATTCATTGCATTGTTCAAGCTCTGAACATTATTGAGCTTGTAAGAGCCAAAGCCACCTGGCGATAGAGCCGATTCCACCACGGCCGATTCCGCTATAGGCGTGACTCCAGGAGCATTTGTTGGCGTTCGATCATCTGACTTCAGCCCGGGGAAGTTGTATTTGTGGTTCGGTTGCGAGTCAAATGATGTGATCAGCTTGAGAGCTGGCGCTTTCAGAGCTTGCCTGGTATTGGTAGCTGCAGGTCTCGCTTGCGAGCCTGGGACCATCAGATTGGATGGGTTGTTCGCATATGGTGGCTCGGGTGACTTCATCTGCGGTCTCTGGGTTATCACCTCGGTGAACGATGCCGCCTGTTGAGCCGCAGGAGAGGTCCATGGTTCCGATGGTTCAACACCAGTACACATGAAACACCGAATTGCCAGCTGCTGTTGTGAATGAGATACCACGTCTTCACCCCATCGACGGACAAGATATGACTGGCGTTGCCAGTCCGTTGGCATGGCCAGACATGTCATAAGTATTGCTTCCAGATAGTAATTTTGAGAAACGTAGACCTCAATTGCGTCGTTCCGATCTCCCAGTCCTAACAATATGGTGGCCGCTGTGTGAATATCGCCGATCTCCAGCAGCTTCTGGACGAAGGCTTGCCCGAATTTATTGGATTGGGACTCTCCGGACATCTGGCTGAAAGCGAGAAGCATCCAGTCGGTAATTGTCGCAGGCCCGGAGCCGATCATCGAAACCATGTGGTCAGTGTCGGACTCCCCAAGCCATTGAGCTAACAGAACGGCATTATGGCTCGTTGGAGGGTGATGGCTAACTATTGGAAATGTCAGTTAACTCACGGCAATACTCAAAAATCTCCTGAACCTACGTTCGTCTCGAATCAATCCTTCAATGTCACCGTCAAAGCCAAAAACAACGCTCAACATCTGTTGGCGTAGATCATCTGGAGTCAGGCGAGATTCATCAAGTGGCTGGTGATGTCCGTAGGGCACATCATTCAGACGTGCGCGCGTAAAGGGGAACAGATCGCTGGGCCTATCTGCAGGGCTGAGTTGGACCTCATTTCTCAGACGCGAGCCTCCAGCACGAGAGCTTTTAACTGAGGACATTGAAACAGACGATGCGTAAGCGTATGAAGCTCCAGACGCCTGGGGGGTATCTCTTCCGGATGCAGATGTCAATGAAAATGACGTCCCGGTTACTCCTGACCTGCTCTGTGGCGAGAATGTGCCCATTCTATATTTCCCCGAAGATGCCTTGGAACTGACCGAATTCGCATGGCTGCGAGACGAAACCGGACTGCTCAATTCCGCACGTTGCTGCCGAACAGTCTCAATTCCGTTCATGTCGAAGGGAGTTCTCCTCGAATTGTATGTGTTTGTAGACTCTTTTATCGTAGGTGGATCTTCAAGAGTCCGCAGCTTCGCTTGCTCTTGGGGTAAGGACATGACATTGACCGGGAGATGTTGTACGTTGGCCACCATCGCTGGTGCTTCGACATCGTACTGCTGGACAGTGAAATGCGGCCCTAGTGTGAAAAGCGTCGCCGTTGGCCCGTAGTTTGCAAACCCGCGAGGGTTGTCGATCGTAGGGACTGGCTCGTATGTGACATGTTTCGTCCTGACATCCCATGCCCATGTCTCTCTGTAATTTGGGCCATTAGCTACCGAGTCTTTGCCAGATGCAGGCCAGATGAGGTAGACCTACCCATCAAGAAATTGTACAATTCTTCCGTTCTTTGACCAAGCCATCCATTTTGGCTCTGATGGTGGTGAGCCATCTGACCGCTTCAACACCCTGATGACTCGAGGAGGTTCTTTTCCTGGCGGCTTGGCAACGCTCCACACCCTCAAATCACCATTTGCCGATAGTGTCGCTAGCATATCAGATTTCTGCTTGGAGGAGGAGGCATGCCAGGCCAAGGAGAGTATGGATGACGGTCCTCGGGAGGTGGCCATAGTATGTAAAATTGTGAACGTCGGGTGGAGGGTAGCGATCATTATAGAACCATTCTGGTAACTAAAAGAAGGTCTGTCAGCCTTGAATACGGACAGATACTTGGTTTGATGGGTACCCTATTGCGTATGTTCGACAGTCTGTGGCCGGTGCAAGAGCGGTTATAGGATCGAAGATGGTGCGACAGGAAATGTGCTCCGAGGTAGACGGTTCAAAAATAATAACATCTCCCTTTTCGTTTCCTTGAAACGGTGTCAGTCGCCACGTTCCCAATCCGCATGAGAAGTCGTATACCTACCGAAAGCGACGTTCCCATTTCGCATCCAGGTGGCAACTTTGAGTTGTTCGAACGATGCAAACCTTGCAATCACTGTCCCTGTAAAAATATCCCAAACAATTGCAGTTTTACCGACATCATAACTGAGCACTAGTCTCCCAGCACCACGCTCACTGACATTGTCAACCGAAATGAACTCAACATCCTCTTGGTGGTTTTCAAAGCGTCTCTCGAGTGCCAAGGTATCATGGTGAAGACAGGAAATCACGGAGCCTTGGGCGTATAGGAAAAGCGACGCCGTTGATGCACAGGGTTCAAACCGAGAAGTCGATGCTTGCGGTGGCGGGATCATGGTCGGCGCTGGTGGTTTCATTGCCGAGGGTCTCGAGTCTGTAGTCATTCCGGTATTCCATGACAAGTCGACCATTTCCGAAGAGCACACTTGTGAGTCAAGCTTGTCCTTCCGAATGTGGCTTCCTACCCTTCGGCTCGGCCAGTTCTCATGCGTAGCGAAACGGAAGCGCGGGGGGGGGGGGGGGGGCAACAGCAGTCGTTTCTCGAAAGATGATGTTCGCGATCTGACGCAGAGTAGGCCCGGCAGTGAGCGCACGAGAGCAAACTAGGTGATTGACACTCAGATTATCATGCTCTCGAATGCTGATACTCTTGTTCTGCGACACAGTATGAAGTATGGATTGAGTGTTGGCCTGGCCCACAAGAACGGCTTTCGCACGCCTCCGAGTGTTTAGCGGAATAGAAACACAGAACTAGTGTCGATGTATAAGGATATAAAGAAATGGCTGGGAAAAACCACAAAAGAATTTTCAGATCAAGGCCGTGGACAAAGGTATGGAGAATAATCAAGAGGTGGGGGAGGATTAGAGATTCTTGAAGCCCTGGAAATGATCAAATTGAACCTGGTAAGATATGCGGACGCACGACAACGCAGACAATAGCACAGAACGATGCAGTGAGAAAGACTAAGCAGGCTACCACGTTTGGAACATACACCATGCACGAGGTATGAAAGAGGCTTTGTGACAAGTCGACAGGGGCTGAAGTTTTGTTTAAAAAAAGACGTTCCCTGTCCAGGAGAATCCGGGGTTTACAACGGAGAAGTCCAAGAGATAGTTGAAAAAGCACAAATTGTACACCTCGTTCTCTAAATTATTAATCTCGGATGGCGCCAGCCTCTATCTCCGCGCCGTGTGTATCTAGACGTGCCTATAGGGTCTGAGACGTCGCAGAGGTAACGGCCACAGTCGATCAGAATATCGAGACTTCAAGCAATGGGATTAGCGCCAAGGGGAGTTGACGGCGCTTCCGAGGACCGGGATGTCACCAGCATGAGAGAGGAGGGGATTATTCTGGCACATAATTAGCGGACGATGGTCAAGAAGACCCATCGAGCGGCATTAAAAGCTGTCGGTGGCCCTCGCATGGCACACCAACTAGCATGCAGCAACGGCACAAGAGAAGCATGGGACAGCCAGTCGACCTAGCAGAGTCCGATCGCTGTGCTAGTGAGATTCCATTGCGATACTATCGGTAAGTTCTCGGTGGAGCAGCAGGATAGCCAGTTACGGTGATATCTGGGGACCTGATCTAACCATCAAGATGAGGCGCAGTTTCTGGAGAGGGAGGAGAGAGAGTTTGGGACTATCGGAATCAAGTTAAGTCCGCAGGTCCAATTGTTGCACGGAAATGGGGAGTGAGTGTAAGACTCTCGTCCTAACTAGGCAAACTGAGCGGGAGTGAGATAGAGCATGCCAGTCAACGGTGAGTTCTGCATGGCTCGCGGCGGCTGTCAGGGACCTTGACGGGCGGATCAATCTCGGGGGAGCCCCGCGTGATTGGTCCGCCCGGTGCAGAAGGCGTTTCTTCAAGCCTAAGCTGCTGCAGGCCTCATCACTCCCACACACCAATCACCCGCCCTGAAAGCTCCGTTGTCGCTGGTCAGTAAGTAGGGCGGCGCGTAAAAGGCCATCCTGGCATCTGAATGGTTGCTCGTTGCAGCAAAGCCCAGCAACTCTGTGCCAATTGTAGAATGTTGCTCCCGAGGAAAGGGTCATTGCCAGCATCAGGCGATGTGCTGGTGGTTATCGAATCACGTTCTACCCATGACAATGTACACGTTACCTGAGGAAAACCAAGGTTAGACCTAGAAACGCTAGGACTCAAGTACAGACTTTCCTGGCAAGACAAGGTCTGTGCTTCGAAGGTTGGGGGGATTTATTTGGACGAATCCAGCGATAATGAGATATTTGCATACGGCCAATGAACTCCATGTCGGGCTTGATCCCGACCAACATGCATGGTTGGTCACTTGCAATGTTAAGGCAGACCGAGCCGTGTATGCCTATCACCGGAGCGAACTGCGACTTTAACACGGGAAAGAAAACCGTCCTCGACATTGCCGGTGACTATGGCATCGCACGGTAGTATAGGAATTGAACGTCACTGTGATTGTGCCACCTCAACATCACCTTCAAGCAATCTCGAGCGATATGACATGGAACTAGGACGATGACGTACGGCGTGGACGAGTCTTTCATAGTGGGACATTGGTAGTGGCGGGAGAAATGTGATGTGACTAGCAGTGTGACTAGTGTCGTGACTGGCTTTCTTAGCGTCTGTGAGAAATCCCCAATGATTGCGGGGTTGGATGAGGCGCTCGGTCCACTGTCTGAGATGTTTAAAGAGGCGGTATAGCTGCCATCGAGAGTGTGTACTCCGGAGCAGAAGCTGACTTTCTATAGGCGGGAAAGTGAGTATTGTTTATATCGAGGTATGCTGAACTAGAAGCGGATGCTGCAGCCTGTATGACTTGACCATGGAGCGGCACGAAAGAATTGGCTAGATAGTGACGGGATGTAGATACAGCCTAGGATTGGATTGAAGAGGTCAACGCAGCAGTTGATTGAATAAGAAATGGTCCATGACTTGACGAGTCGATACTCAGTACCGTGCATTCAGGTAAACGGGCAGTTACGGAGTACTATTCTAGCTACGTATTCTCGGCCGGGCCTAAGCGGGGCGCGATAAGGCGGAGGGTGAGAACACACGCTAATCTATTCTTGAGGATCACATGACCCTACATAATTCTGCCGGTGCTTTCCTCCGCGGCGAAAAATCGGCCCGTGATATGAATTTCCGCCATCTCCAAAATCTTTTGGCCTCTACCAAATCATCTTAAGGAATAATTAAGTTTCAAGGAATAGTACGATATAGCCTGTTCTTTTCTTCGATCGATTCCAGAAATCTGGCTCTACCACTACCACATCTGTCACTAAAGAAAACATAACAATGGGTGTGCAAAAGAAGACTCGCAAGTTTGCGCAGGTCGGTCCGCGCCCGGAGTCCCCGAAGAGAGTTCAATTTTGACCTCCCATTGCCAAACAGATGAAGCGCACCATCAAAGCCCGCGATGAGCGCCTGAAACCCGATAACAAGAAGCAGGAGAAGCCCAAGGAGAACGAGCTGACCCGTCACATTCCCGTCGCGCCCTCGAACATGTTCTTCGCCGCCAACACTGCTCTCGGCCCTCCCTACCACGTTCTCGTCGATACCAACTTCGTCTCGCACGCCATCCGGGCGAAGCAAGATCTCCTAACCTCTATGATGGATCTGTGAGTTTGTGTGAATCTCAGTTGGTGGCAATAGGGATGATGCTAATACTTGTGGAACCCAAAGGTTATATGCGAAATGTATCCCGACATTTTCGGATTGCACGATTGCCGAATTGGAGAAACTGGGGGAGAAGTACCGGTTGGCGCTCCGGACTGCCAAAGATCCCAGATGGGCTAGGGTGAAGTGCTCCCACAAGGGCACGTATGCAGATGACTGTATCGTGGATCGGGTGAGTGGAGACTTTTTTTTTTGTGGCAGTGTGTCATAGCGCGCTAAGTGTCGCCGACTCTAGGTGTCGAAACATCGCATTTACATCGTCGCGACCAACGATAAGGATTTGTGTCGTCGTTTGCGCAAGATCCCGGGTGTGCCGATCATGAAGGTCGCAAGAGGGAAGTTCACGATCGAGAAGCTGCCCGACTCTTTGGACTAGATGCGCCGACCCATTCTGGAAGGGTCCGGATTGGACGACAGATGTCATTTCTTCTTGATACCACTTCACCGCACGATACTGCACGACTACACGACTCGAGTACGGATCTTCACACCGTGCCCAGGGCACTTCCTCGTCTAACGAGATGGCACCTTGTCTGGCAGACCAGGTTGGCCACCACTCGACTCCATGCATGAATTCAGTCTGCAGGATACAACGAGACACGCCATACGAAGCTTGCGAGTCACGTCACACAACCATAACGATACCCGGGGGATGATATATTGTGGGGCATGCATGGTAGATAATTGAGGGTGGCTTGATAGCCTTGTCAAACCAGAACCTAAATAGAAGATCAGAGCACAATGAAGCTTCGACGCATATACCGGCAGATACCAGCCATTGGCAACCTCGGTCGTAGTATGCATAGCTCGTATCATGAGTCACCAGGCTCGTTTCATAAGCAGCCAGCTCCAGCATGCGGGGAAACAGCAGCCTTATCTATACTGATAACCCCACTCGACTCCAGTCCATCAACAACCACCGCTACAACCGCCACCATCTTGAACCTCAAAACCACCCACCCCCAAGCACACCAATTGCCAAAAGACCCCTTTCCCAGCGCCGCCAAAAACACAATGACCACCCCCCCAGAACCCGAAACAATCGTCATAATCGGGTACGTGCCCATCCCCTCAGCTCCTTCCCCTCATCCCATCCCTCCCACACCCAAACTCACCAACCAACCAACCCACTAACCCCAAACGAATGATCCCACCATCAGAGCCGGCGTCCTAGGCCTCAGCACAGCCCTCTACCTCCGATCCCAATCCCACACGGACACAAAAATCCTCCTCCTCGCCCGCGACCTCCCGCACACCACCTCCCTAAACTACACCTCCCCCTGGGCGGGCGCCCACTACCGGCCCGTCCCCGGCACCACCCCGCAGCACCACCGCGAAGCCCTCCAGGCCCGCCGCACCTACACCCACCTCAAGGCCCTGGCCGCCGCGCAACCGGGCGCGGGCGTCGCGCGCTGCCCCGCGGTGGAGCACCTCGAGCAGCCGCCGCCCGAGTACCTCGATCCAGAGAGTGTACAAGCTGCGTATGCCCACGTGGATGGGTTTCGGCGCTTGCCGGGGCACGAACTGCCGGCGGAGGTGCGGTGGGGGGCCGAGTATGAGACCGTCGTCGTGAATTCGCCGGTGTATTGTCAGTGGATGCTGAGGGAGTTTGTGCTGCGTGGGGGAGAAGTGAGGGAGTACACGGTGGGGGATGTGCGGGAGGCGTTTTTTGTTGGGGCAGAAAGGAAAAGGAAAAGGAGGGTGAGGACGGTGGTGAATTGTTCCGGGTTGGGGTTGGGGGGCGATGAGAGGGCTTTTATTATTCGAGGTAAGAGGGATTCAACTACCTACCTGTGGGATGCCTTCCTGCTCGGTTTTTGTGGGGGTTGTGGTGGTGGTGGTGGTGGTGGTGGTGGAAGCTCTACTTGGATCTATCTATGCTGCTGACACTCCCCCCCAAATGTCTAGGACAAACCTGTTTAGTTCGGAACCCATGCGCCGTGACCATGACCCGCCAGAATAGTGATGGGTCGTGGTCGTTCTGTATCCCCCGGCCGCTGGGAGGCGGCACGATCATCGGGGGCACCAAGCAGCCGCATGACTGGGATCCGTACCCGTCACCGGAGACGCGAGCCCGGATTCTGGCGAATGCGGCCAAGTGGTTCTTTTTTGCGGAGGGGAGTGAGAGGAAGTTTGATGTCATTCAAGATATTGTGGGGCGGCGGCCAGCCAGAGAAGGTGGCATGCGGATTGAGGTCGAACGGCTGGAGGCCGGCGATGGTCAGCGCACCGTTGTTCATGCGTATGGGGCTGGTGGACGCGGCTTTGAGATCTCCTGGGGTGTAGCTGAGGATGTGTTTAAGCTCATGGCGGAGCATGGTCTGGTCCAGCAGAAGGCCCTGCTGTAGGTTACTGATTGAAACCGTGGCATAAGCACTTATGATCGCGATAACAGTAAGCCCTGAATTTTGTGGCTTGAAATTTGTGTACATTATGATTAAATCTCCCTTCTCCATCAAACTGTTTTGTATTGACAAATAAGCTCGAAGAACAGTTCCGCATGTGAGAGAAAGGAAAAAGACATAAGCTGCCAAAGAACGCCCTCGTCCTCTATGAAGAAAACCAGTATGCCAGAACATTAGTTCCAGTATAAGAAACTTCCAGGCGGTTGCTGAAGCACCTCACCACTTAATAGCAGTAATCGACCCTTCAGAAACCTGGAAGAGGTGGCAGAGGCGCGAAAAGACTGGGCTTGCCACTGCAGATGTCTCTATGATCAGCTGGCATAGACAGGTTCTGCAAGTGGTCCGGTGCTTCAATGATCACGGCCATGAGACGTGTTTCAACATGGAATTCGATATGGCAATGGAACATCCAGATACGTAAAGGCTGCCCAAGTTAGCTTATGGGAAAGAATGCGCGATGGCTGGGTACTTATCTGGATTCATCGCCTTGAAACGAAGGACAGCATGGCCCTTGGGTTCGACCATAAGAGTGTCTCGTCGCGATGGAACTGCCGAGATATTGCCATAGCCGTTGAACGCACCACCGTTCGGGTATGTACGTTGCAGGATCTGGAAATCATGTCCATGTAAATGCCAAGGGTGCAGGTTGTTGTGGTTGTTGTTGATTACAAGCTCCACGATGTCACCATACTCGACCACATATTGGTTGATGGAACCATATATCGATGGGTCCAAAGACTCTTCACTGCCGGCAGACAAGGCTGTATACAGGGTAGGCTCCTTGGGGGTTTCGTATGTGTTGCCGTTGATAGTGTAAGTGGGAACACCGTCCACCTGGGCATAGTTGAAGTCCAAAACGATTTGTCGGGAAACTGGCTCAAGCAGCGGAAGGCCATCTATCGGTGTGAGCGTTACGTCGTCCAAGAACTCCAGACTTGCGTTATGAATCTGAATATCTGGGGATGGTAAGAAGGGCGCATCTTCGTTGTACATCAACCATGCAGTGCCGTTGGCATTGTATCCTTCAGGCATCTCGCGGTTCTCTCGGATAAACATCTCGTCGATATCAAGGCCGTCCCAGATTGCGTAGTTCCTGCTTGTATCGTTCTTTGTTGTTAGAAGTAGATCGAGGCGCTGCCCAACAGTCATTCGAAGATATTGAGGCGTCGCGAGTTTCGGTTCCACGAGTATTCCATCGGCTCGGACGACAGTCAGATCGTGGTCCTCAACAATGAACGCATGTCCGGCCCAGTTCCCCATGCAGACAACGTGGATGAGATAGGTCTTGTTGGGCTTAACCGGAATCTTGGTCCCGACTGCATCATTGAACAGGACCGCATCTGGCAACGGCTCTAGTCCAGCGGGCCCGTCCGCCGGATAGACGTAATCTTCCGTGAGCTGAGGCATTTGTCTGTTGTACCAATCCGAAAGTGTAACAGTGATCTCCTCGTCGTAATGGAAAGGTAATGGCGCCGTGTCGTGAACAACAATCGGTCCTCGGATTCCATCGGGATACTGGCCTTCTTGGTGGGAGTGATACCAATACGTTCCGGTTTGATTGACCTGTTTCGTGTGTCAGTAACGCCACCAGAATCACCAAGTTAGAGTAGAGCTCATTACCGGAATAACGTATCGCATGCGCTGCTGTGGTTTGATCGGGCATTGAGTTATGTCAGGCACACCGTCCATGAAGGTATTGTAGTTCTGATGAAATCCATGCCAATGAATTCCGGTGGATTGGTTTCCGAGGGCGTTGTAGACATCTACCACCAAGTTGTCCCCAATGTGGACGTCAATCTGTGGACATGGCCATTGACCGTTGATTCCGATGATGGGTCGCTCAACACCATTTGGTGCTGCGTTGACCCATGTGATATTCCAGTCGAGATACACGTTCTTGCCGAATGCTTCTTGTACGAGCCCCGTCAGGCCCAGAAGCAAGAAGGTTCGGAGCATGGCCACTACCGTGAGTTTATCATCCACGAAGAATGAGGTTGATGAGCGAGGAGTGCTGAGTATATACGATTAAAACTTGAAACTGGAAAATGAAGGACGAAAGTTAGCTAGGATAGAAAATCATTCGAGGACGTAAGTGTATGCATATCAATACGCACACTGACCCGTCTCGGCTCGGTGTCCATCCAAACAAACACGTACCTGAATAGACCGTGATTGAAAATCGAAAAGTCGAGCCAAGCACAAACGAGGCACTCCTACCTAGCACTCGGAGATTCTTGTAAAACACCGTAGAATGCTAACATGCAACTTTCGTTTCTGCAAGGGGCAAGGTTAGGGACCATCCACCACCACAGCTCCAGCCAGCCAAGGAAATTGGCCCCCCATGTAGATTCCTTCCTATTTCACCCTTGCAAAGAATTTCCGAGTCATGGTCGCGTAGAGCATTGGTGGATTTGACTTTTCTCATACACCGAATGATTGATGCCTAGTGGCGGACAGGCCGAGTATGAAGGAGTCGAGACAATGGGTTCTCGCGAATGACAATGTGAGAAACCACTGTTCCACAGCTCATTTCACATGGCATTTTCACGACATTCGGACTATTCAGCGGGGATTTCGGACAGTCAGATCAAGTCACCAACCCCAGGCCGATCTCCCAATATATAATTAGGCTTTGATTGATTGACTGAGACATGGGCCTTCCAATCGCACAAAGCAGCGACTGGCTCCACTCGGAAGCTCAGGTTCTATCTGCAGGGGACTACACGGAAGGCCCGTAGAAAGAGTAGTCCGGACGAGTATACTCGTATAGAAGCATAAGCAAGATGATCTTGGAAGTGGCAATGGCCAAGAGAGGTAATCGATATTATTCTCAATTGCTGGGACGAGGTCCCGGTCTGGATCGATGCTTTCCAAGAATAGCGGAATGGATGACCACAAAGCCACCAATTTTAGACCGTTGTCCATTCTGGCAAAGTGATGATGTCAAATCCCAAGCATTGAGCTTGATTTGGGGTTGTCATATCCGGGTTGTCTTTCAGTCGTCCGTCCGTGGGCTTAAAGTGGCACGTTTGCTGGGCGTACGAGTAAGACAGACAGTGCACATCAAGGTCCAAGAACAACTCCAATCCAGATTTATTTAGTCTCATCAAAAGAAAGTAGGTTCCTGGAAGGGGTTAAGGTCGTTCCCATCCAAGGGGTAATGTGATGATTGAGTTAGCCGTATGAGGCAAGGGAGTTGTCAGGGCCGGGATGGAAACGACGGTCGAGTTGAACGATGTTCCATGCGGTGGATAGAGTTCCCGTGGAGCGAGCTTAATTTCTACCTTGGTTGACTTGAATACGACCAAATCCCCTGCTTACAATTTCTTTATGCTCACCAAAACTCCTTATTATGAAGTCCTTACTTCTAGCATGATAGACAATAAATGTCCACTCACATTTGGTACTGTACACATACTGAATTCTAATTCAACTCTCCTAGGCCGTCCTCACAACCACGGAAAAGCTCGCATTGGCGTCGCTTCCCCTAGCGAAGTAAGAAGAGACTGGTTTGATGGCATCCTTACAGTCGGCACAGAATTTTTGTGTACGAGGCAAACTCGACCTTACTTGGCCTTTGCATCCTCAATTCCTGGGACACAATTATCTAGACAGGCTTTGATTACTTGCTGGTATGCTAACCTGGTATATGTGACTACAACTTTGTATAACCCACTGTAGGCTTGTGCTTCTCTTGAATCCTACTGCTTCCTTATCAAAGACATGTACCATCATCCATTAAATAACTTCTCCAACAGATGCCTCTCAGTAATCCGAGCTCTTGGCGATTATGCTACTCAACTGGTCAGGAGCTCACCGCATTGGCAGCCATTTCATGCTCCAAGCTCGCCATCACCAACGGCGCCGTCCCGAACACACTGTTATATGACAGCGGCTGGGTAGTGTAGTACTAGCATGTAGTCAGTACTTCATCCAACCATATCCGTAGAGCAGTCACGGGGTCTCAAATGTGAGAGAAGGGTGAGAACATACCTCATATGTCGGATCTTCTAACGTGCAGACCCCAACTGTGCCATTCACACTCAACGTGCCGCTGTCATCCTGGACCACTCGATTCTCGAGCAGCCAACTATAGCACTTCTCCGCCGTCTGCTTGTAATCTTTTCCGCTCTCGGGGTGAACACCCGTCAGATAGCCCAGCCGCACACCCTTGAGAATGGAGTAGGTGAAAATGGCCGATCCACTCGTCTCGATATAATTGCCTTGCTCCCCTCCATGCTCCATCACCTGCCACCAACACCCCGTGGTCTCGTCTACATCGTTGATGATCGTGTTTGCCAGATTGTAATACTTCTTGTAAGCGTCGTCTCGTTGCGTCTGATTCAGGAGGCCGGGGAATTCATCTGCATTGTGGAGAAGCTCCACAAGACCCATGTGGTACCATCCGAGGGCGCGATCCCAGACGTATGGGCTTGCCCCAGTAGTCTTATTCGCCCACGGGGCTGACTTGGAGGCGTCGTAGCCATGCGCCATCAGGCCGGTGTCGTGGTGACAATGGTCCTTAAATTGATTGAGGTCTTTGCTGAGGTTCTCAGCCAGGGTGGCGTTGGTGGGCTCGAAGCGGTTCTTGTACACGGCAGTAAAGGCGCCCAAGGGATAGGTCTCATCCAAATAGCTGAGGTTCGGTCGGGCGTTATAGTACCAGAAGCCGCCTGTCATTTAATTAGTTGACGGGTCGAAATAAGCCAGCCAGGTACGTCGTCTCACCCTCTGAATTGCGTTTCCTGCCGTTGTATGCCTTTCTCAGAGCATCAAGGCCTTGCTTGTAACTTTCGTCGCCGGACTTCTCATATCTGTAGCCGTCGCCGTGTTGTGTCAGATCAATGGTCAGGGTCTTGATAAGAATGAACCGCAGGTTCAACACTCACTGGTAGTACAGCCCGTTAGCCGTGGCAAATATGTCCATGGGAGCTTCAATATCGCCAGTCACGTTCAACACTGTCGGCAGAATACTATCGGTAGCCTCTTTCAGATATGCATCCCAGTCCTCCTTTGCACATGATGCAGCATCGTAGTACTCCTTGAGATGGATAACGCTAAGTTGGAACAGTCCAAGCTTCAAGGAGAGTGCGACATCATTTTCAGTGTCAGCGTTCAACAGCGCATCTTTACGAGCGATGACACTATCGGCCAACCATGCTGAGTATGGGCGTACTCCGTTCTCGCATGTTTGTCCCACCGCTGCCACCATGGAGAGGTGACTTGCGAGCCCTGGGAGCACAAATGTGCTCAAGGTTTTCATGCGAACCATATTGTGAGATGCTGTTGAAAGAGCAAAAGCCGAGAAAAGCAGGCCTGTCGGTCTGAGAAGCTTCTTATGTGATAGATGCAATTCGGATGGATTGTGTTGTTGGCGTGTGCTAGATGGGGGATATCGGCTGTCGATCAGTCAATAGTCTGGAGTAGCAAGGACTGAAACCTGCAGCAAGACATTGAATATTAAGTCTCCCTCAATGTGAGCATTAGATCCTCGTTGGATATCTCCATCATGAAGCGCAGGGGGGAAGTGGCAGGGATGTCACATTCTCAAGTGAGACAATTAGGCAAGGTTTCCTGCCAGGCGTGAGGGAGCCTGGGGCAGCAAAGAAACATAGGCGCCATCACGAGATCGGATTTTGAAAAAGAAATAACTGCTGATTTCCTCCCTTTAGCTGTCAGATCTGAAGAAATACGTTCAGCATTGTGGCTAAGACAGATTGAATGAGAAATCTATAGATCCGCTTTCAAGAGCTTCCCCATCATGGCAGGCCATACTGGGCGCTCTAGGCCAGAATAAAGTAAAAACAGTTCCCAGATCAAACCCAATCGACAGTTGTCATCTATATATAATGCTGTCTCAAGTGATCCGAGTAATGCTAACATCCGACGTTGACAGCCAGACATATGCATTGCTACTCACCTCGTTCCCAAGGGAGGAGAGTACTTCGGAGGAGGAACTCGAATTGCCTGCGGCTCTTCGTAGCATGATGGACTGAAGCCATTGAGTTCCGTGTTCGATATTGGCTTTTCCTCTCGTCTCTTTCGCCGCTTAATGTAATAGAGCGCTCCGAGGACAATTATAAGTCCGACACCAATCACAACACCAACCACGATACCGGCAATGGCCCCGGTGCCTAACTTCTTGGAGTGCTCTTTCGAACTGCAGTCTACATAGCCTTTTGAGCCATTTTTGGCCTTCGTGATGGTTTCCTTCACGGATTGGCAATCCAAGGAGAGGCTGCTATGGAGGCTGAAGCTGGAAAGGGATTTCAGCTTCGGAAATTTCACACTTCATCCAACGCAGTTAGTCGAGGTTAAGTTCCTGTACATGCTGTAAAACTCCGTTTAGACCGACCTTGAAATCGCTCCGTACAAGTCAATAGACGACGCCTCTTCGAAAGGAAGGTTAATGGCTAGTGAATCATCAGCATCAACCCGAAAATATCCACTCATGTTCCGCATTTCCGGCATGGAAAGACTAGTATCCTCGGGAGAAGCATTGGTTAGCCCGCATCAACCTCAAGCTCTTGGTAGAGGCAGAAACCCTCACCTGGAGATGTTCCCTCCCAAAATCATGTATGTAGGCGCATTATTGAGACGAGGAAAAGTGATGTTGATAGCTGATGCATTGGATGAGGCGCGCTGGAAGCCAGCAAATCTAGCTTCTTCCTTGATGGTTGTCAGGTTCGGCACTGCTAGTCTACACAAGCTGCTGTCAATGTTCGATTCTGGTGTATGACACGAGAGTGAAGGCAGACAGGCGCACCCCGATAAACTTCCAGCGGTTTCTATGCTACCCACTGATTGAAGCGAAGGAAGAGAGATATATAATGGCGTGGTTGAAGACTGGTTTTTCTCGCATCTATCCTTATTGCAGATAGAAAAGTATCCAGACACATTCCAAAGTGAGTCTAAGCGCAGACTGCATTGGATGCATCAGCACACAAACAATATCGTCTCAAAATTGCGCAAGACAGCCCGAGCTCACCTGGAAACATCGCCAAAGATCTCCGCATATCTGACGGTTTCCAATGATCGCAAATCAACGTTCTGCACATAGTCCATTCTTAGCGCCCATCCGGCCGTCCTCAACTTCGGCGCGGACACATTTGCCAAAGTCGAAATACCCAAGAGGTACATATCGCTCCCCATGTACTCGAGATGTGGAAGGCTGATCGACGTCGGTGCAGGTACCGCGGGGGTCCCCTCCCATCCATAGCCGATCTGTCCAGTGATGTTGCGAACGTTGGGTAGGTTGAAGGAGCCGGTATAGCTTGTCGCGATCACGATGCTTCCATTGATCGTTGTGCAATTTTTCGCGATGGCGTCCAGGACAGATTGGTCGGTCGCATTGTAGGAGTATCCGTACTCACCCAAAGGCGGGAGGCATACTTGAGCCACGGCTAGTATGACAGATCAGCACGAGTCAAGACCCTGGGAGCGAAAAGAGAGAAAGGCATTGCTACCTACTAAGTGGGAAGAAACCAAATACCAAGGCCAGTAGAAGCCTATTTGAAAAGCAAATACTCATATCAGCGAGAAAGACTGCAGAAGTAGTCCCTCAAAACCGAGACGATGAAGAGATAGATCGAGGGAAAAGGAGAGTGAGAAGCACATGCGCCATGGGGGTCTGACAGATCAAGGAAATGTCAGTCTCGTCAGACCGTGGACGCTCCGACAATCAGCCCAGTTAGCAAAATAGGTTCCCAAAATGGGCAATGTTATTCTTATCCATGATGATGCAGCGTCGAAGCGCAAACAGTGATTGGCGGATGCTCACAAGCCAAGAGCCATGGCTCATTAATAGCTGGATTTAACGAGACAGGGTCTAGCTTCTCCATCTTCGCATGTTATCTTGACATTGACGCGTGCATAGATCTTCCGTTTTGATGAGCGAGCTCGGCTCGAATTCAGGGTAATCAAATCGGCATAGTAGTGCATATCTATACCTCGGCAGCTGTTTCATGACATAGATAGGGCCGAAGGTCTCAGAAGAAAGAACTCTGTTTCGGCCGTAGGAGTGGGTGGGGGAAGGGGAAAGGAACTAAAGACCGGACGGAGAAGCCTTGTTATAGTGCCAGTCAACACTACCACGACTCCTCTTTCCGCAGGTGGTACTAATACTTGATAATTCTACTAGGAATGACGACGAGAGGCCAAAGACAACGCTGGCTTGTGTTGAGAGAAAACTGTACGTACAAATATGGCATACTAAATCATGTCAGTCATCCTCTCACCGCAAACACATTGATCTATCTCAATCCTGTGTAATCTCCGCCGCCTTGACGGTCCTCCTGATCAAAGCTTTGAGCATTGAATCAACCTCGACACCCTTCGCAGCGTATCCAGATGGGAGGAGCCAAAGGCGACACGAAAATCCGTTCACGTTAACCGTCAGAGCCATCAAACCCAGTTGCGGAGGTCAACACAAACGCTCATGTAGCATTTCCTGCGACTCAAGAGCATTGCATCCACCAGCCATCAACACGATCAACATCTCGGGCCCGGACAGATGGCCCGGTACGCCGATTGCAATGTGGGAGGTCCGCAGCCCAAACACCCAAGTAAGTTTTTTGTTTTACTTGGGAGCCTCGCACCAACTCAATCAACCCTCACCTTCTTGTGCGATCTGTGCATCATTCGAAACCGGCACGGGTTCACCGTTGAGCTTGGCCAGGCGCTCCTCTTCCTTCTGCTCGCGGATCCGCTCCGTCTCCCGCCGCAGGGCATCCAAGTTCCACACTCCATCGGCCTCATCCTCACTCTCACTCTCACTATCATCAGCGCGCCAGTTGCCGCTTTCGAACAATGTACGTCCAGTGGCTTCCTTGGCCTTCTGAGCTTGCTCTTCAGCCGCCTTCTTGTCCAAGCGCTCCTTCTTCCACTTAGCGAACGTCTCGGGCGTTACAGGCGTTAACTCGCCAGTGAGCTTGTGGCGTTCGGACTCCAACCAATCCTCCAGTGTCAGGGTGTTAAGCGGCGACTTGTCCATCAAAGCCTTCTCCGCCGCCTTCTGCTCCTTGGTCTTCAGGACGAATCTAGCCAGAATGTCAGTTGCGCGTACAGTACTGCGGGACGGAGGAATGCAACGTACCCTGGTGGCAAGCTGTGCTTGTACATGCACTTGTCGCCTCCATTGGGGCAGGTCCAGAACCAACCATACTTCTGGTTCTCGACCGCTTCGATGAAATATTTGCAGACCTTGTCTGTCGTGGTCCGGGGGTTTCCGTGCTTGCTCATAACGACCTTGCGCAATTTCTCCTCGTCCCAATCCTCCATGTTGTCCTTCTTCTTGGCTTCTTCCTCCGCAGACTTGACATCTCGAGAATCGGTGTACAAGTCTCTCTTGGCGGCCTTGCGCTCGAGGCTCAAGTCGTGACTGAATTTACACTTGCGGCCCTTCTCACAGTTGCCCTGCTTGTAGAAAACGCAAACAACCGTCTTCGGATCGACACCGAAAGGAACCTTCTGGACCTGTACAGGCTTGAACAGATCGGCAGCCTCCTTTCTGGCTTGCTCGGCAGCCTTCTTCTCGGCCTCACGGCGAAGCTTCTCGGCCTCCTTCTTCTTTTCATCGGCGTTCTTGTTGGAGGCCGCTTGCGCATTGAGTTGGGCGATCTGTCGTTTGGCGGAACCACCTTTTTTCTGCGAGGGAAGATACCGGTCAGCGAATTGGTCTTTTTTCTTTTTTTTTCTTTCTGGACGATAGGTAGGCGCAACAAGGCGAAGGTTTTCATGAAAAGACTTCACGTACGTTTTTCATACCAAAGGTCTGCAAAGGAGTCGCTATAGTTAGCGTTACGACGCACGTAATGAGCATTGGGCCACGAGGGTTCAAACCTTGTCCTCGACGGTGGCCTTCTTCTTCTTAGGCTGATCGGCTTTCTTGGGAGGCATGATGGGCGGTGTTTATCTGATTGCGCTTCTTTTTGGACAACGAAGAAGAGAAGATATAAAACGGTTGCTCAGATAGAGACGTATGCGCCCTCGAATATAGAATTGGAAAGTTGGAAGGGAGCTTCCACAGACAAGCCGAAACTGAAGCGGGCTGACGAAATGGGTACAGTCCGCTAAGCGGAGGGAGGGGGAGTAAAAATTACAATAGACAAGACAAAAAAAGGTGTCTCTAAATGAGAGTCGGCCTGACGTCGAAACCGGGTCAGACAAAAAAAATCACAACGCCGTGGCTGGGAAGGATAAGAATCAACAACCGGGATGGAGGTTCAAAGGAACAAGAAGAAAGGCCGTGTTGGTGTGCAGTAGTGGTGGTTGCAGGTTCCTCCACATTTTCAAGGTGTGGGTTTCCAAGTGTGGCGGAACAACTTCACATAATCTGCCTCTCCGCCAATTGAGTTGGATAGCCAAAATGCGGTCGAACCCTCACCGGCGCATTACTTGTCGGATTTGACCACCAAAAATCTCTTCACATGGCCGACATTGAGCTGGTCTGTTATGCTCAGGAACGAGATAGGGATATTTTTACCAGCAGTTGTCCCTGGCCCGTCGATGTCCCCGATGACCTTTTGTTCTACGGTCGCAAAGCCACACTTGAAGGAGGGGCGCCATGGCGCTATTGACATCATCGATGAAAAAAATTAAGCATGCTGTAGGGCTATTCGGGAAATTTACGGAGAGGAAGGTCTTCTTTTTGGCAAAAGCGCCGTTGGCTATTTCGTCATCTCATACCAATGAAGGAAAAATAATGAACTATTCGCTTCCTTTCCAACTTGTCCTTCTCTTCTGTACCTCTCTGGGCAGGCTGATAAAGCTAGCTAAACCTGTCGTTCGACTTTGTGCCGGTTAGACACACTATGAGTCTATCGAAACATTATACGATAGACCGAGCGTGATGGGCTCAATGATGCTGATTGTGATAAGTGTTCTCGTTTATGCCTCCGTTCTCCACATCCGTAAGTCGCAATGCGCGTCCCGCGAGAACTTCTCGCATTTAAGCAACCTCCTGGATCTTGGAATCCTTGTTATCGCCGGCCTCCTCGAGTTCCGGCATCTCCTCATCCTAATGGTCGTGTTAGCAAGCGCACATACAAGGTCGAGAAGGGTAATATTCAGCATACCTCATCTTCGCCCTCGCCTGCATCAGCCTCGGCGCCGCCGAGACCGGAAAGGCCACCAAGCTTGGAGAAATCAATGTTGCCAAGGCCACCGTCCATGCCTCCTTCCATGCCATTGAAGCCGCTGGCGTAGTCATCCTCGGGGGCCTCATCCTGCTCGTCCTCGTCGACCCACTAGCTCCAAGTCAGCCTGGACGGTTTCCCAGTCGAGAAGGTACAAATGGGGTCACAATACCTTGTCAAAGTCGGTCTTGAGGAAGTGAACCTTCTGAGTCGTCTTCAGCAGACGGGGCCAGTATTCCTCCTTGAGCTCCTTCTTGCGCAACACCAGCTCGACCTCACGGTCACTGTGGTTTGTCTTCGAGTTCTCAGGGTCGATCTCGGCGTAAAGGTCGAGAGAAACTTGGTATTTTACGCCCTTCTTAGACTCGCCGGAGAAAGAGACATTGGTGGGGGTGATGCTAAGGCTAGCGGCGTCGCGAGCAACATCGGAAGCCTTGATGCTCACGTAAAGGTAGTTGCGCTCGGCCTCAGTGGCCGAGGAGCGCTGGGCCCATGTAACTGAAAAGAGATGGTCAGCACATTGTTACTGCGAGATAAAGAGCTTGCGAGGAAATTGAAGGGTGTTCAACAGGGTTGGTCTCGAGTCAAGCTCAAGCCGGGGCGATTTATGACAACCGGCCACCGTGCGAGTCACGAAAACCAAGAGCGGGGAAGGTAGGAATGAGGGACGGAGCACAAGAAACACACCTTCGGGGTGAACCTGAGGAAGAGACATTATGGAAGACGGGGAGATAAGAGATATGTAAGATTGAGATGTAGAGAAAAGATGGATCGGATTGGGAAAGTCGAGAAGAGAGATTGAGTGAAAGGTGGATTCGTCTAGGTAGCAGAGCAGAGCAGAGCAGAGCAGAGCAGAGCAGCAGCCGTAGCAGGTGAAATCCAGCCCGCTTCCCTCTAAGCTGACGATCGGCTCAATATGGTGCTAGAAAGTACTGGAACTCTCCCGCCCGCAGGGAGTTTGTTAGGTTTGCATTGGAACCTTCTCCTGGGCTCCTATGGAGGGTTAATTGTGGCCTGAGGCGTCCCATGCATCTATCTCAGCGACGTCACCGCATTCGGGGATGACTCAGCCGGATTTCGCCCGTATTATTCCCAGCACGCAAGCCTGGCTTGACTGAGTGCGGCAGTGCCAGGCACTCCAAAAGCGATGCGAATGACAACCTTGAACAACATCCAACCAGACAAATATAATTTTATAGGTAACTGCTGTTGATTCTGGTAGTGACGCCCTCTATGAATTGAATCTTGTCTTTTTTTCCTGCAGCCTGACCCGGCGAGACTCGCAAAAAATCTCCCTCCTATACCCCCGCCCTGCTGCCAAGGTCTTCGGATAAGCCTTCGAGTTCCTCCCGATAGACGCCTGTTCCACTCTTGCTCAACCCAGAACCCTCGGCCATCAACATACACCTGCAGTACACTTTCACGGCACTCACTCAGCTGCGGAAACTCTGAAAATACTTTAAGATGGAGACCCTCAAGGCTGTCTTCTTCGGCCCCGATCCTCAGGCACAGGTATTGTCACATGCAGGTGTTCAAACTGGTCGTTCCATCCTGACCCCATGTTCTTGATTGTAGATGAGGAAATGCAACCAGCTCATTCGTGCCAATACCCGTCAATTAGACCGTGACATCTCTCAGCTCAAGACACTGGAAAGCAAAACACGACAGCACATCGTAAGTGCATCGCGACGAGCCCAACGCAACCCCTCCCAGGCGAAGCAGGCCAATATGGAAGCCAAGACCTTTGCGCGAGAACTTGTTCGGATCCGAAAGCAGTCAACCCGGCTACACACTAGCCGAGCCCAGCTGCAGAGCGTCCACATGCAGGTCAATGAGGCATTCTCGGTGCGCAAGATTCAAGGGAGTCTGAAGAAGTCGACGGGGATCATGAAGGATGTCAACACCCTCGTCCGTATGCCGGAACTGACGGCCACAATGCGACAATTGTCAACCGAACTGGTCCGCGCCGGGATCATTGAGGAAATGGTGGATGATGCGATTCCGAATAATGAATTGCTCGAAGACGAGGAGGACGAAGCTGAGGAGGAAGTGGACAAAGTCTTGCAGGAGATTCTCCAGGGCAAACTGTCCCAGGTGGAGGGTGTCAGGCCCGAGCAGCCTTTGGAGGAAGCGCCGGAGCCCGAGGACGAGCTCGAGGACCAAGAAGCGACTCTTGCACAAATGAGAGGAAGACTGGAAGCCCTGAAGAGCTGAAGAGACAACGCCGACTTACTCATCATGGTTTATTATGGCTTAATGCATGTGCCTGCTCGTTATTTCTCTTTCTTTACATACTTTCAACCAGTCTTAGATGGCGTTCGATTGGACAGGGCGCGCCAGGCGTTTATTTCTTGATCTCTGCTTTATTCATTTTGATATTGGGCAAGCCTCGGCTTCTGGAGCTTCGAATACATTGCGTTGTCTTACTATACCGCGCAATACTATGGTTCGATCAATTGGCAATGTGCGTTGTATACAAATGTCATGAGATTATCCATTTGCATTATCATCGGGCCGTTGCTTCTTGTGTTCTGGTGTTTGGGCAGCAGTGAGTAGCTTTGGCATAATCAGAGTCTGAACATAATTCAAGTGCTTTCTCACGAGACTCATTAAGTCTATCTGTTAATGGAAAGGTAGCAGATGAATTTTCCAGCCCTAGAATACTGTAAATAATTCCGTTCCAATGGAGCTCAAGTTGTATCTTGAATGGGTGTGTCGCAACAATCCCCAAAGCGGGTAGCTCGAAAGACCTGATCGGGACTAGGGTGACTCAGCCTCCTCCCCTCCGCCCTTGCTTATCTTCTCCATTCATCCGCCGCCTGTGTTTCCCTTTCTTCAATCATCCATCCATCCATCCATCCCCCATCCCGGCCACATCACTTCTATCATCTTCATCATCCCGCATCCATCGCGTCCCCACTTGTGCGTGGTTTAAACTCTTCCACCGTCAGTTTTCACTGTCAACTTATACTGTTCAGCTCGTCTTCCAGCTTCTGGACAAATCTTACCCAGAACAATCGCCTTCGCTTCCTCAAAGTCGCGAACTCAGTGGCGTAACACTCGCGACTTGCGAAAGCTATCGATCGATCTCTCATCCTTTCTTCGACAAACTCCCAATCGACTACAATCATGTCTGGCAAGTTGGACAAGTCTCTCGACGAGATTCTCGTCAGCCGCCGCCAGGGTGCTCGTCGTCGCGACCGCCGTTCTGCCCCTAAGGCCGCCGCTGCTTCTGTTCCAGTCGGTGGAGTCAAGAAGACCACCAAGACTGCTAAGCCTGCCGGCAAAGTCGCTCAGAATGGACACCCCGTCTCGCGTGAAAGTAAAATCATGGTCAGCGGCTTGGTATGTTAGATCCAAAATCTTTTGCAGGAAGCCAAAAGCTAACGCCCCCCTCCAGCCTGCCGATGTGAACGAGGCCAATATCAAGGTATGTTGATCGAAAGGCCTTTGCCTTGGGTTTCTATCGCCATGTTTCTTTTCCGAAACCTTCGATGCGCAACGGCTTCACTCGCGTTTCGATCCTTGCCACCGTCATGGATATATCGTCGTCGTGAACTGTGGATATCAGCACGGGCAGCAGTCTCCTTTGACGCTTTTGGCGCAGATATCTTCCTTCGCGCTTTGAAAGCCTATCAAAGTCGAGCTCTGCCGTAGTCTTGCAAATGGCGCATCCAATCCAGAGCGGAGCTCTCAGTGTCCCTCCTGGATTGTCGAAGCCGCAGACTGTGTTATGGATTATCCTTCGAAGCATGCCTTCATTTTCTTTCCTCGCTTGGTCAAGCTCGAATGAAACCTCTAGTCGGGATTCTCAGGCATCAGCGAGCGCATTGGCATGCCAGCAGTACATCCAACACAACGCTTCGAGCGAGTTGTGGTCGAGCGCCATATCATACCACGTGTTATCGAGCGATGCTATCGTGCTTGGCTGGGCACGATACATTCTTCTTTGGACATTGTGAGAGTAGCCATGGCTTGCATTTCTTGGACTGGGGTATTACGGAGGGCATCTGGGGGATCCTGTTTACACGTTTGCCGCCTTTCTGGGATCTCGCAATTCGGGGGATAAATGTGTGACATGCATGCTGGATGGATTGTCCTGTCAACTTTTTGAGGAGCCTTTTACCAGGCATCTGATGACATTACATCTTGTGAGGTTGAAACGAGTGGAGGGGCATGCTGGCCAGGGTTACAATGTTGATTGGAGATTCTACGGTGGACGAGCGAACGGCTGCCTACAGCACCGTACTCTGGCAGAGATGCGGAAGAACTATCCATGCTGACAACTAACTGCCGCTATGTGCTCGCTGATGCTTCTTGATGTCGATGTCGCTTCTGAGGCCGTTATCATGCGTCTTTCGAATTGTGTTCATGCCGATGCTTTCGCAGTTCTGCAACTGAACTTCTTGATTCGATATACTAATTCGATTTTTCCTGGTGCTATAGGAATACTTCACAAAGTCTGCAGGTCCCGTGAAGCGAGTTATGCTCACCTACAACCAGAATGGTACTAGCCGTGGAATCGCATCCATCGTCTTCAGCAAGCCCGATACAGCTGCGAAGGCTGCCAAGGACTTGAATGGCCTTCTAGTCGATGGCAGACCCATGAAGGTCAGTCTTATTATTGCTCTTCGTTATTGTTCTGCTCAAGCTCTAGGCACTGACACATACCAGATCGAGGTTGTCGTTGATGCCTCCCACGCGCCCGATGTTGCCGCTCCCAAGTCCCTTGGTGACCGTGTCGCGTAAGTTTTCATCCTTTCTGTTCGTTTTTGATGGTGACTAAGTGTCAATGTGTCCAGTCAAACCAAGCCCAAGCCCAAGCCTGCTACTGCCAACAAGGCCGCTACTAATGCCCAGGGACGTGGTCGCCGTGGTGCCCGTAAGAACGGCCGCACTTCCAACCGCCCCAAGCCCAAGACCGTCGAGGAGCTTGATGCCGAGATGGTTGACTACTTCGCTACCACTGATAACACCGGCCCTGCTGAGGGTAACGCTCAGACGAACGGAGCCCCTCAGCAGCAACAGGCTGCTGCTGGTGAGGACCTTGGCATGGCTGAGATCTCTGTAAGCTTCCTTTTTCTCCTCCCGGCTTCTGTGCAACCATCGACTAATCACGTGTTCTAGTAAATGATCCACGATACACCTTCATTTGTAAAAACGATATGAAGTTGTCGTCCAAATCCTTCGCCACCTGGCCACACTCTTTGCGCACTCGGGGTCTGCCGGTTGGATTCGAGTCGAATTCCCCTTAACACAATTCCCCTTAACACCTTTATCCCTTTCCTCTTTTTTCCTCCACTTTTGCTGTATTTCGGACTTATGTTACTCGCGGTCTGCTTTTTTTTCTTTGCCTCCACCTCCCCCTCGTCTTACCCCTTTGTCCCTTTTATTTTTACTTTTTTTTTTCACTGCGTCGAGGACTCGTCGGTGGTGGGAAGATCGGGTCTGTTATCTGTATCTAATAAAGAAATTTGTGGTCTCAATGCATCTCCTCGCAAGTTCTTTTACTCTGTACGCTTTAGAGTCATCGTGCGGGCAGTTTCCTTGGCATCTCCAACCCACACTGTACTGTACAATAGTACCTTTCTTGTATCGCGAGTATCGCGAAGTTTCACTGCGACGGTCATCATCAAAGATAAAATCCCCAACCAATGGAACAAGATACGTTGAACTACCAATATATACCTGAACGAAGAAAAGCCACCTATCCTGTACTATACACAGGCCAGTCATCTCCCCATTTCCCCGATCCCCAGCCACGTCTTTTACATATTTACTTTCGTTACCGACCACTCTCAGCTCCAGGTGCCATTCGCGGGCCCGAAATACCCGGCGGTCGGCATCTCCTTCCACGGGACCCCGTCCCCGTCCGCCGTGTTGAGGTAGACATTGTTGCCCCACCAGTCGGGGAACACGGCGCCCGGGTAGGAGATGCAGAAGAAGATGACGATGCCGCTGAGGGCGAGGCCGGTGTCCAGCGCCGCGGCGAGGATGTAGTTGTACTTGCTCCACCAGGCGAAGAAGCGGCGTTTGATGAGGTGGTTGAAGATGAAGTTGACGAGGGCCCAGCTGGAGTAGTTGATTCCGGTTGCTGTGGGGGTGGGAGAGTAGATGATTAGTGTGCGACAAGAAAAGAAAGGAGTAGGAAAAGGGGAAAAGGTGATGAGTGGGTAACTTGGAGCTCGGGGGATTGAGGAGAGAAAGGGGAGACTAACCTGGTGGGACGTTGTAGGTGCCCACGAAAATGAGGGGCCAGTTGACCAGCTTCCAGAAGCGGTTGCGGGTGTACTTATACAAGACGTATGTGATGAGCGGGGCGATGGCCCCGATCCAGAAGAAATGCAGCAAGGATGAATAGATCTTGCCGACGGAGTAGAGACGACGCGGGCCGACGAGACCCCAGATCACCGAGGAAGAGTAGACGGTGCGGCCGTTGGGGCAGGTGAATCCGTCCGCTTGATCGGAGGAACAGATATCTTTGATGTTGCCGAGCATCCAGATGGTGACGCCAGCTTGCGTCAAGGCCCCGAGGATGGTGGCTAGTCCTTGGGCCATGAAGAGGGTCCGCGGGGGGATTTTCAGATAGTGGCCCAATTTCATGTCCATGGCGAAGTAGACGCCTTGACCTACCACATCGGTGCTCAGAATCTTGAACAGCATGTTGGCAAGGGGCTTGCCCTCGAACATGTAGCCGCCAACAAACTCAGCCAGGACATTTAGTTGATTGGCGTCTACGTTAGTGATGCCCTGTATGATGCCACAGGGGATCATGTAGATTGCTGGGACGATGAGAGCAAGAAACACGCCATACACGGGGAGCTTCGTATGGTAGACTTCAACCACGACGATTGCGATAGCTGTGATCACCGCTATGATGGCTGCGTACCAGTACCATGGGGTGTTCTTGTAGTTCTTCATCAGACGGGCATGGATGTCCAGCTTGTTCTTTCCTTTAAGAGCAGCCCAGATCTCTCTGCTATGCCACACTCCGATGTGAGTCAGGACTGCGGTGATGGATGCGAACGACAGCCCGTAGACAAATGCGTACGTGGCTGGGAGATATGGAGGAGAATAGTTCTTGTATGCCTCAACATCCAGGGTGTTTTGCGAGCTGATAACGCGGGTGGTGTTGTATTCTGCACCCGTTCTGTCGTAGACGTCGGCTGTCATGAGAGGAAGGTAAGCTGTGTACCATGTGTTAGAGTAGTAGATGCCCGGCACGACGATCCAAAAGAAGACCGCAAATCCAGCAAAGACGTTGATTGCAGCCCAGGCTGGCGAAAGCAGAGGGTTGGTGTTGTACGCGACCTGACTCCAGTCGAAAGTGATAGGGCTCAGTCCCAGGCCGGTTTGCATGCCGAAAAGCTGGTTTACAATCTTGTTCCGAGGTGCGATCCAACACACCCAGGTGAAGTATGAGAGAGCAGTGAACATGAGCCCTGGGAAAAAGTACCATACGAAGCCAGCTGCAGTGACATAGAGGAAGAACCGGAGGCGGGAGATCTTCCAGCCATTGGCGACGCTATTTGCACGCGAATGAAGCGTTTCGAGCATCGCGCAATTCGATAGAACCTGTGGCCAGACGATTCTCGCTGGCTCAACGAGCCATGGAGCAGCGAGTCCGGCGACCCCAAATCCCAGGAGCTGTGCGCAAAGGACGACCAGGACTGAGAAGCCAGCTGACAGACCAAAATTGTAGAACTGGGAGCTAGACGCCTGAATAATGTTGGTAGAGTCCGCACTCCCATAGCCGAACGAGACATTGCTCATGATCACGATCAGTGCGTGCTCCTTGATATTGAACTGGCGGTCTGGGTTGAGAGAGAAGCTTCCCAATGGTCCGAGACTTATAGTCCACATCGGCAAGACTTTAGCCAGGAAGACACCACAGGGATAAGCCAGCAGCTCTGCCACCAAGGATACGATATGTACCGACGGATAACGTAGCGAGAAAAATTGGTTGATACCAGAGCCCACCATTGTGAATATGAAGCCAAGGAGCCACATTCGGAATGTGCTGACGGGCATACTTGGGTCGTCTGTCTCAGGTACAACAGCGCGCACTGTATGGTACTCATGTTAGATATCGCCCAACCTGACATATGATGTCTTGGGTCATTCACGAACCCTCGGGGAAAGGTGAGTGTTCCGACTCATAGTCGTAGACTTCCTTGTCGGCCAAGTCATCCTCCTTTGTATGCAACTCATCAAGGCGACCTTGCTCTACCTCATGGTCGGCTGTGCTGTAAGGTGACTTGGAGGATTTCTCAATCTCGATCAGGTCCTCGGATGCCATCTTGGGGGACGAATGGCTGTGACCAGCACTTGGTGACGGGGAAGGGAAGACGAGGGAGAAAAGCAGCCATGGCAGAGCCACAAACAAGATTTGGCGGTCTTTAAGAAACTTCGACCATAGTCGCCTTAGCCTGCTTCTTATCGCCACATCTGCTGACACTTTGTAGCCGACTAGTGTCTAGCCCAGGGTGTGAACGACCGATAGGCATGGGTGTAGTCTATCTGGTGCAGATAACAGCCGTGCTAGCCCTATGCTAAGAGATAGGGGTGGCGGCGATGGGCTGATTGGCGGTTTGGAGCGTTGCATAATGAGAATACTGAAACAGTTCGAAGTAGTCGGAAAGGACAAGAGACCGAAAATTATACACCGTGCTAATCAACACTGTGGTGACAGAAAGAGGAAGAGAATTGTAGACATGTCTCTTGGAGGATGCCGAAAGGAAGAAGTGCGGTCTGATAACAAAACGCGGGGAAAAGTCTCAATTGGGTAAGAACGCGGGACACAGCAGATGCAGAGGCAGAGATAAGCTATGCTTACAATTTGCTGCGGGACTAAACACGTAATCACTACTTCTCTTCGCTCGAGCAGAATCACCAAGAGCTTCCATTCCACATCAATTACATTCTGATTACCCGAAGGAAGGAAATACGGCGCGAATTAAATTATCATGATGAATTTGGTACAAGCCAACCCACCTTCTTACAAAGCAGCTATGACCACAAGCTAACTTTGTCTCTAATCCAGATCTCTTGATAACATATAGGTTATCAAGAGAGTCTAGAGCCTCTCTCAGACCCCAGACAACACAACACAGCGCCAACAGCGTATCATACCACCCCGAGACTGCCATAGAAGCACTCACTGGGCCTCTTGAACTGACAGCTGCTGCGGAGGCTGGATCTGATAGCGTACCAGAAGAGAGTATAGAGCATTGTGCACAGGGAGACCTGAGTAGGTAATACGAATGCGACCATGGCGACCTCGTACATCCCTGACATTGTCGTGGACCCAATGGATCGGATATCTCTGTGAGCAGTCAGTCAAATTTTCTCTTTCAACGAGAATAGATGCAGAGAAAGGCATTACGTACACCGGTCGTGCTATCGGCGATCCAAAGCAAAGTTAGCTCCTTCAAGACCGGGAACTCGCGCATCAGACTCTCCAGGACCGTCTCCCAGAGCCCAGCGTCAAAGCGAACAGTTCTCAATTCCAGGATGCGCAGAGAGTTTCTGTTGGTGAGAAGAAAGCTCTGCAGGTCCTGACCCGAGATACCCACCACGCCTGACAGTTTGAACACCTCCAGCTTCATGTTATTGCCCTCTTGTCCCAGAAGTTGGAACAAGGCGTCGACCCCTTCGCCTCCACCACAGTCCAAGTCTAGCTTCTTCAGATTGGGCGCCTGATCAATGAGCTCGTAAACAAAGTCGGCCAGAAGAGCGTCTTTCACCTGCGCAAGTAGGCACAGCTCGGTAAGGGTGGACCAGCAAAGGCCGAAGCGGACAACATGAAAGGTGTGGGGGCAGACTCTCCTGGGCTCTATGACCCCTGCCGAATGTTTGTCGAAGTCCGGGTAGGAGCAGCTGAATGACTCGACGGGTCTTGCCATGCTCGGGATGAGATGCAGCACGAGTGTCACTGCATCACTGGGGCTGAGACAGTCGATCCAGGTACCCGATTCGGGCTGATTGGCCAAGGAGATATGAAACGATTGGCAATTCGGGAACTTCTTCAAGACGGCCCTCAACTTCAAGAATCCATTAGAAGAATAGAGGAAGTTGAGATACTCATTCTCCAAGATGTCACGATACCATATGAAACCGTAGCCAATAGTGTTCCCAGTAGCGCTGCCGATGGATATCTTCTTGACATGCTGGTTCAAGCCACAGGTCTCGGCGAGTTCATCCATGGCAAGCAGGTTCAACTTGGAGAGATCTGTGTGTAGCGTATGAAGGCCAATCCGTCCGAATTGATACTTAATTGCGCGCTCGAGGGTTGAGCATGTCAAGCGCACCGCGCACAAAGCAGGCTTGTCCATGAAGGAAGCAATTAGGTCCATCAGTTCCGTGGGCAGTCCGCAGAGTTGATGCTTCTTTTTATCCTCAGACGCGTTGTGAACCCTAAGATCTGTGTTTCGAGCTATTGATGAAGAGTCATGAGCCACCGTGCCTATATTCTTCGAAAAGACGGACTTACCCTTGGTCCAAAAGGGCGAAATAATCTTACGAAGCCGCATGTTGAGGTCTTTGAAGGAGTTACACTCCCTTTGTGCCCACTGATAGGGATTCGTTCTAATCACTACCTTTGTTAGTGACCGGTGGGTGTAGGGGTAATATCGATGGTATTGGGGAAAGAGATGAGAAGCAACGTGCATCAAAGACCTATGAGGTGCTTGCAGGTTTGCCTTTTAGGAACGGTACTGTGGAAGATTAAACCTTTATCGATGCCAGGTATGACCTCGATGAAACTGTTGTTAGGATGTTAGGAAGTGACGCGGGGAAGAGAGGAATCATATCACAGTTGACAATCTAAGATAGACCTACCTTCTCAGTATGGGAGTGTGGTACATACGGCTTAGTGAATGAAGACGTTACGTAGGAGCCGCCTCAAGCTAGTTTCTATCACTTCACACTTCGAGGGTTGACATCTAATTCACTGCGAGAGATGTATGAGGATGAAAAGTTCAGTCCCGCTGAAAAACTGCATCAAAATTTCTTATCCTATGTGCTACTCTATCACTTTCCCTGCTGGCTTGCAAGCCACGCTTCGTGGGCTTTCTTTTGACGCTCCCAGTCTTTCCTCAACTTCTTGCCCCGGCTCTTCGCGAGCGGTTCGCCAGCAGCATCCTTGGTCGGCATACCCTCCTCATCCCAGGCGCTGAATTCGCTAGTCTTGAACATCTCGAGGTGACTAAGCTTTCCCTTCTCAAGCTTTTCTTGAGCAAGGCGTTCCTTCTTCTCCTTTTCTTGCTGCTTCTGCAAAGCCTTGCGCGCCTGCTCTTCACGAGCCTGCAGCAGGTCTTTGGTGACAGGGCGGACGAGAGCCGGCTTGTTCTCACGGTCCTCAAGGTAGATACCAAGGTTGAAAAGGTCCACATCACGCAAACGGTCACAGAGGGAAAGAATCTCCTTCGAAGAGCTCTTGGAGTCCTCAAGGCTCAACGATGCGAGCTGGGAGCTGAAAGACTCTAGAGCTTGGGAGTATGGCTTGGCGGCTTCGGTTGTGTCTGCATCTTTCACTGCTGCTGCGCCGATGATCTCCTTGACCTTGTCTGATGTGATCTGGTTTCCGGACATGGCAGCCTGGCGCAAAGAGTCACGCATGGTGGAAAGTGGGTACAAGTACTGCTTTGCCACCTCAGGAACATCGGTACCCTCCCAGCCGATTTCACACTTGTCCACCGGGGTAGCCCCGTTCAGACCGAAAATGGTCACAATCCGTGTCACCCACTTGGCAGTGGATTCAATGGCCTGGGGCTCCAGCGTCTGGATATCAAGCGAGTTGAAAGTGGTAACCAGTTCAGAGATAGCAGCCATAACTCTGGGGGTATCAAAGGAATCGCAGAAGTGTTCATCGACCTTGTCTTGGGTGGACTTGAGGGCCTGTGTCAATGTTTCGGTAGATGCCGCATCGGTAGCGGAAGTCTGGTATGTGGAAGGATCCTTGACTTTAACAAAGAAGTTGTTGACCTTCTCTTCCCATGACGAGGCGCTCTTGACCAGCTCATCCGTGATCTCGACTCCGTCGCGCCAGCCACCCAGCAGGAAAACGATTCTCAGACTGCGAGCAGTGTAATCACCTCGCTTAAGCGCGTCACTGATGGTAGTGAAGTTCTTCAAGGACTTGGACATCTTAGAGCCTGCAATGGAAAGGTGGCCCATGTGCAGGAAGTAGTTGACCCACTGGTGCTTGTGCTCGTGCCAGTAGGCTTCACTCTGAGCAAGCTCGTTATCATGGTGGGGGAAAGCAAGGTCAATACCACCCGAGTGGATATCGATCTGGCTTCCTAAGCAGCTCGATGCCATAGCAGAGCACTCGATGTGCCACCCGGGTCTTCCTTGACCCCACTTGCTGGACCAACTAGGCTCACCAGGTCGAGACGACTTCCAGAGAGCGAAGTCGTCGGGCGACTTCTTCTCGGTTGCCCGGGACAGGGCACCTTCGCCGTCTCTCTGCAGAGGTTGGTTGTTTCTGTTCCACGGCTCCAGTCGGGCATAGTGGTTGCCGGCTTCTTCGAACGCTTTAATGTCGAAGTAAACAGAGCCGTCCGAGGCCACATACCCAAACTTATTCGAAACAATCTTTTCGACAAAGTCCGCAATCTGTGGGCCATACTCGGTAACTCTTGTGATCTCATCGGGATCGAGAACGTTCAGATCTCTCATATCGCGCATAAAGTGGTTTTCGTATTTCTTCGTGAGCTTCGTGAAGATTTCGTACGCATCGCCGGGAATCGTGGATCCTTGGGTGATGTCAAGGTAGTAGCAGAACACATCCTGTGTGGCGTCGTAGAAAGCCTGGCTCGGTGTCTCGGGCTTCTTCGCGGCATCCGCGATGGCTGAAGATGACGCCGTCGCGGTCTTAACGTGCATCTTGATCTTAGTCTCCGCATCTCCCGGCTTCTTATCTGCCTCCAACGAGCCGCCCTTGAGGACCACTCCATAAACCTTGTCGACTTCCGCAGTAAAATCTTCAGGCTTCGTGTCCGGGCTGATCAGAGGGAGGTTCTTCTTGATGTAGGCGCTGTATGCCGATCGGGCAGTCTCGAGGACTTCGGGGGTAATAGTCGGATGTTCCGTGATATACTTGTTGAATAGATGTTGTTGTCTACCGCGAAGGATGATCTGTGGCCATCAGTCACGCCAATCCCTCAAGCATCCTTCCTACCGCGGTGGCTCATACCTTGTCGTCAACATCGGTGATGTTCATAACAAATTGCACGTCATAGTTGAAGTAGTCCTTAAGGATACGTCGTAGGATATCGGTGCTGACATAGTTTCGCGCGTGGCCGAGGTGCGCATCGTCGTAAACAGTTGGGCCGCAAGCATACCACTTGACCTTACGTCCTTCGGGATCCAAGGGCACGAAAGGAGTCTTGGATCTGGTCAAAGAGTTCCATACTTTGAGAGGAGGGAGACGGGCGTCGGGGCGCGCGGGCGGCTGCTGCCACGGAGGTTGTTGGCGACTTTCCATCCTGAACGACCGACTGAAACGCCGTAAGAAGAACTGGGAATTGACAACGAGGGGTATTCGTGATGGTGGCATAATATAATTGCTGGAAGATTTTAGCACCTCGCTGGATTATGCGCTCCAAACTCTCTCACCGCCGACCACCCCGCTCTGCGCTAGTGCAAATCGGGCAGATTGACTCATCAAGAAAGCACGCCTGCCTAAAAGAGTAATATACATGTGATCAGTGCCAGGCTCACTTACGTCCTATCCAAGAGGCAATCATCAATGACTCAAAGCAACCTTCTACAGCGAGTCGACTCCTTGGTACAACAGAGAAGAACAGAGACATGAGACATTATCACCTTTGTACCACCCATTTTGAATGACTGCAGAGCCACCACCAATCACACTCATCCATGAAGGAATGAACCCAGCACTTATGAATGAGGCTGTGAGCAACAGACATTGACTTGAACATGGAGTATTCCCAAGGACAGCTCAACGGACTAATGCATTATAGTCATACTGAGGTTCAATTGAATCACTCTAGACGTTGGAAAACAGATAGTTCGGTGCATGAGATGAGTTCCGTCCATTGAACAGGATCTGTGTCACCCTCGACTGACAAAAAACAATGCTCATTGTCTGTCAGACATGTATGGATTGCGGACGCAGAATAGATGCACGTAAGCCAGCCGGCATTGCGTTGGTCATAACGTGGGCACCAATGACTTTTAGATGTCTAAGACATGCTTGCGTCCATCTGGGGCGGCTAGATTCAGCATTGCTCCGAGATACGGTAGCAATTTCCGATATCCTTGCTACCTCGTCATCAGATGGATTCCAGCCTCAGCAACTGCTGGTAGACCGGTGATACCGAAAGAGCACCTATGCCTCAAGTCTCTTTTCCGTTTGTCCATGTTACTGTTTTGCGTCTATTGGCAATCGATGCCTGGTCCTTGAAGCATAGCATTGCATCCACAAACTGTCGGCATAGTCATCAAGGCTCGCTTAAGAATGGTTCTTAAGCTTTTCACAGACATGGGGGCCACTCTTAAACCATTGCAGCACGACACTCGAGAGTATGATTCACGCCCTTAGAGCAAAAGCATGCTGCTCTCGTGTAATCTACGAGACGGAAAATCATCTGGATGGTAGCTTCGAATCATATTAAAGAAGATACTATCTCATTTGACGCTGTCAGCGAACATCGGCAAGGCCTGACTGTCAGATGACGACAGTTATATACAGATTCCACTACGCACCGCACTACCTTCTCATCCTCGCATACTCAGAAAGGCGAGACTCCGTAAACTCCCAGCACCTTCCCCACATCAGCATCTCTCTCTCCCTTGACCACCGTAGCCACTCTCTGGCCTCCTTCTGAGGGGTCTGCAGCATTTCTCTTCCGCAGAGACTCGGGATCGCCGGTCAAATTCGTGGCACACAACCCTGGGTCGGCTCCAAAAACTTTGAATCCCTCAGCCTTCAGCCGTGCCCAGTACAAGACCATCATCATATTCAATGCAGCCTTGCTCGAGCGATATTCAATTCCCCGCGGGTTGTAGTATGGGGACTCGGGCTCAGCAGCATGGGTGATTGACCCGGTGCTTGAACTAACAAAAATGAGTCGCTTCTCGGACGACCGTCGCAGCAGGTCCAGAAAGGCCTCCGTGGTGCTCAGCGCCCCGACTAGATTCACGTCCAAGACCTTTCGGTAGGATTCGCGGGACGGCGGCTCATTCAGGATTGCGATGCCGGCGTTGTTGACTAGGATATCGAGTCGGCCGTACTTCTTCTGAACATATACGGCGGCCTCGTCAACGGACTTGTCGTCCGTCACATCGATCTGAATGGTGGACACGGTTCCCTTGATCGCGGGGAGGGTACGGAGGGCTTGAGCGGCCTCTTCGCCTTTGGCTGGATCGCGAGAGCCTAAAAGAATGTGGTAGTCATGACTCGAGATAAGGTTCTTGGCCGTCTCGAAACCGACCCCTTGATTTGCACCTAGACTTGCGCTGAGACAGAAGTGCTGGTTCGTTCAAGGTCAAACTTGCCATACCTGTAATCAAGACCAGCTTGGAAGCGGTGGCCATGCTCGCATGAACTGAGGATCAGATCTCGTTTCTTGCTGACAATTGCCGCTACATGAATGACTGTTGTCTTGCGCTTGGCATAGTATTGTAGGCAATGGATATCAATCCAAAGGTTCATATAGATGAGACTTGGCCGGGTATAGTGATATTAAGTCCGTTGGTATGGTGCTCTCGATCTTTTTTCTGCTATCTCCGCCTAAACCCGCTTCGACCCCTGGTCAGATGCACATTATATAACTTAAGCTAATGCACAAGCATACACTATTTAGATCTGCTGGAGATATAGACTGTCTGTCAAAGGCAAGCACTAGAAATGGCTGCTACCAGTGGTACAGTCATTAAGAATCTCTCATCAACGACAGCATCTTCTCGGCCATGCTATTTGGTTAACTTAGAAGTAAGAAGTAAGTGAGTAGCAAGCGCTCAAACTCGGAGCATCACGCATATCCCACGCATCGGCCGCATCCATGCTTAAGGTGAGTGCAAGGCAGTGTTCAATCACCCACATTGAGCTTCACTTTACAGCTTACAGCATACCACCCCCAAAGAATGGTCCGTCATCCATCTGAGCATCATAATATGACGTACGAACCTCCCAAGTCGTGCACACAAAGTAAGAGGCAGAATCCACCACAGATGACCAGCATACATGCATACACACACATACACGTCCGAAGCATCTAGACCATTGCCGCCATCTGTCCATGTATCCATCCATCAACAAACGCACGCGAACCCTGAATCCGCACAATGTCGGCGCATCACACCGCAAAACAACGTCAACGGGCGGTCAAACACAAGCCTGGCGAGCCCTGGCAACGCACAGCGGCAGCCTCACTTGTGTCTGTAGCGTAGCGTAGCATCTAGCATTCAGTATCTCGCATCGAGCATATCAGATGCAAGCAACATCATCACCATGCCGTTAAATAATCTGTCTCCCTACGGCCAACGTTACCTCTTTTACGCATATTGCATCGGAACTCCTTGCCGCAGTGCTCTGTGTTTTGTTCCCAGAGTGGAATCCCGCTAATGGCAATCTTCCGGAATGCGTGTCTTGCGACCTCGATATATATAGATTTAGTCTTCGACCCTGATTCCTGTCACGATGTCACGATGAGACGGTGAGGTGAGCTCTAGCTCCTGCTCCTCCTCCTCCTGCTGCTGCTGCTGGGTATGACCTAATCTCCCGAACAATCCGAGGAAAATCTAAGTCCAAGAAACAGGGAATCGCGAAGACAGGGCTCTACTAATCAAACCACCAGCAGACAGATCGCACTCGGCACAATCACAAACGGTAGTCTACTGCACACATGCATACATGAACCTTCAATTTCAATTTGAAACCACAGCTGACCTACATGTAGCTCAATTCTCCAGCAGAGCAGTTCCAGTTCAGCGTCAGAATTCCCCAAACAAGAAAGCAAATGCACCTCGGGACCATGTCCAGTAGTCGGTAGTATCTCGGGAAACCTGCCTTCTCTCTCACCCCCCAAATCCTGACAGCGGTCTAGACTTGAGTAGGCTCACAACCACAAACAACAATTTCAGTAAGGATATGTAACTTAAATAGCAAGCTTGATAAATAATCAACAAGCAACCACACGTAACTAGTGTCCGTCTTTATTTCTTTAGCCATCCACCGTAATTAGGTTTACGCACCGATATCCCCGTCCCCTCCACACCGCAGTTTAACATTCTACGGAGTCGCACGCACGCGTCACCGATATCAACATCCTAATCACTTTTTTTCACCGCCAGTTTTCGCGAACGCCACACCGGGTTTAGGCAAAGAAAGTCAAACGCCGCACATGAAGCCAAGACCTTTGGGACGGACGAGAGAGAGGGTTTCCGGGGGTGTAACCGGTCGTGCCGAGTTACTTTACTTTAACTTCGTTTTCTTTATACTCGGTACTCTTGAGTTTGACTAATTTAACGTTGATGTTTATGCTATAAATGGGTGGGTGGGTGGGTAAAAGGTGGACGGGTGGGTAATTACCCGATCATGATGGATAGTGGGAAGCTAGAACCTGATCCCCGACGGACAACGGACATCCTCGGTGGGGACTTCACCCAGAAAAAAAGAAAATTCAACCGGAGAGAATCGCCGTAGAGCTTCTGGAAGCCATGGGTTATCCCTGTCCTTTGGGATATTGCCTGTCTGGTCTCCGTAGTGGTAATTTAGTAGCGGTGGTGGTGTGTTTATCCGGATTAGCAAGAGCGTCGGATATTGTCCGTCGAGGGAAATGCCGAGGTACCGCCTGGGGGCGTGCGTGCTGCTGTCTTCCGGTTTTATTGGCGGGGATATGAGGAATTCAGAAAGGTGGCTCGTTTTTCTAATTTTTGAGTGGTTGATGCTCCTCCATTTCGTTTCCGAAGGGTTTCGTCGCTGGATGTGATATTGCCGGTGGGTTGGGTTGTTGATGGATGATTGCGATTGAGATTCGGCGTGTCTACATACACTACTAGGTCTTCTACGGAACCCCGGGTAAAGAAGCTTGGACAATGGAGTGGTAGGGTACAGTATGTACATCCCAACCAAGTTCAGAACCGTGCACTCCGAACCCGACACGTTAGTTAACATATGTCAGATGCTAATTACACGTGGTCGCCCGAGTAGCGGAGACAGTGGTTCTCCATGATACTTCTGATAACCGGACATCCTGGCTTGTCAACTACGTGAGTGCAGGAGTACTTGAGTCATCCTCCTCCGAAACTCCTCCTCCTCCTGCTGCCCCTCCACAATCCTTCAGTCATCCCTCCGAATTTCCATCCTCATTTCCAGTTTCTTCCGTGCTAACCGACGAAAAGAAGGCAGCCCGGCGATGGAATTGCGATGAATGACTACCCGATCGATAAATCATTTATCCCGGCCAAAGGATCCCTTACCCAGTCCACCCTCCCACACCTACCGCATATTTGATTAATAAAATGCGAGTGGCTTGCTTACTCAATATGCCCATAAATCCTAGATCAAGTAGCCCGGCAACCCGGTCCGGTTACTGCGTGGAATCATTCTCGAACGTTGTGGTCAGCAACGTCTTGACATCTAACCCTGCCCTCCTCCCCCACGCCAGCGCGAGGGCTACAGTTTCGTGGCTGTAGCCCCGATACGATAACGGCAGTCCGGCTATAATCATACTGCACATAAGCTGGGGCAGACAGGCAGGCAGATGGGTGGTTCTCCGTATATGTGGTACATCATCTCGTGTATGCCGGGGGAAAATGCTTGCTTTCGTGGCTTGGTAATCTGTTGTTGTTGTTGTTTTTGTTTCTGTCATCTTCATCGATTCTATTATTATTTCGTGGGTGGATTACAGGCTTACTCTGGGGGTTGGTGGTAAAATGAGGTTGCAGTGATGAGCCGCGCGATCGCGCTGCGGTGGCTATTTACTGTGGATAATATATCAGTTGAGGGAAGAGGAAGTATTCCCCGCTGCAGATTTCTTAGTGAACATAAAGAAATATACTTCATTCGTCAAAGTACACGAGTACTGTACTGCCTCGTTGCATTTAGCAGGGGGAATGGCCAGCCCTACCACCTGAACAATCCACCTTTATCCTCGGACCACTCCGACAACAGTCGTTACCCCGTTTCCAAGTTGACTTACTCCCTTCCCATATCTAACCGAGCACCTACTACTCATGCACGCAAATAGACCAGAAGGCAAACTCCCTAGGTCTAGTTGCCACCCCCTCAATCTCCCAAGCAACCTCCCCGCCACTCACTCGCTCACACATTCGAAACTATGAGGACGGTAACTTACTAGGTACTTCCGGCACTAACTACCGAACCCCAACACATGACATACTACCTACTAGAGTACACTGGGTACACTGCATAATCAATAGGACCCGATACTATACTCCCGTAAACTAGGCAGTAGGCACAGCATATCCGGTCCCATCTCCACTGAAACAATGCTTATTCCGGCCTCTAACCCACGGAATAACTTCCCGCCTTCGACGGACGAAATCATTCCATCAATCAGATCGCGCGCAGCTCTCCCACTTTATACTCTTACCTAGAGCTACGGAGTGCATTCGGTGAGCTTGTTCGTCGGTTAATAGCCTAGGTAGTCTGCTACTCCACTGCGGAAATGCTGGATCGGTTCTAAAGTAGCTTGCAGACTACTATAGTGATAGGTGGACTCCGGGAGTTGGTTCCATTTAGTGACACAGGTGATTTATACGGAGGTGTTGATTCGTGGAGGAGTGGACCTGTTAACTTAGTATCGGAGATGTTTCGGTGAGGGTTGGTGACTTACCTACCTAAGTAGAGGGGGTCGCTTCCTGCTCGTGAAAATCGAGTAATCGATGGGGGTGGGGGTGGGGGTGGCATTGACTAACTACTGATAGATTCGATTCGGAGGATATTATTGCTGTTGTTATTGTTGGAGGTTCGGGATGAGGTGAGCAACGCGTGTATCTTACTTAGAAACGACTAGGAGAGAGGAGAGGGGGGCAGGTGAGGCTCTGATGTTGCATGCGGGATGGGATTGCAGATGAGGCTCCCAGTCCGGGGTGGTTGTGTTGGACGACAGGCTCACTCGCTGTCTCATCCAGTACCGTACCTAGTATGTATACCTTAGCAGTGATTCGGTACCTAGTAGTCATATAAGCTGGCCCGCCTGGGTAGTCAGTCACCTACCTAGTACCGTAAAGATTGGTAATCCTCTGCCGAGCAGTGTGTGTGTCCAACCGAGTCGACTGGGATATACCGGTCTCAATGAATAGGAGCATTAAGCCTCACTCACTCAACCCCCCTCCTCAAGCATATTACTCATAGATGACAGCCAGAGTCAAACCCCGTCGTCGGCTGACACCCGCACCACCAACATCCGCACGAGTTACCAAAACAGGAGATCTCGTTGCGATCACTTCGCTCCCCCCGTTACTTCAAGGTTGACTTATGACCCTACCGTGACGGTCACAGTTACACCGTCCAACCCGCCATCCCCGATTGTCGTCCGCATGGAGAAGGCGCTGTGCTCAATAAGAAACGACATTGTCCAGCTGCCCGCCCGCCCGACCGCGCCGCGGGGCCCGGCTCTTCCCCTACTTCCCCATTTGGGTCTGGGGTTGATGCCCGGTCTCGATGTGGCAACGGGTTGATTGTGTTACACATAATAAGGGGATGTCTTGGGTTCAGCCGCCCCCGCGCCAGCTTTTATCAATACCTGAATAAGACACACACAACATGGAAGCCGGGGCTGCTACGCTACAAACAATCGGAGTAGCCGAGTGACTGCGTAACAGAGTACGACAGAGTATCTGCTGTATGGCGGAGCAGACACGAGATGCAAGTGCAAATCATTCTATTGAGTTGGGGCAATGGACACATCGGGATATCTACCTCATACCTTATACTGTACGAAGTACGGAGTACTAGCAACTGTGGCTGTCGTTGTGGCTGGTGCCGATCAAGCGAGCTTAGCCTTTTTCTATTTTCGTACACTACTATGTATATCCATAGTATGTGGATAGCACTGTAGTTACCGGATGTACATGTACTTCCTGCATAATCACATACAGACTTCGATAGTTCTTCCATCTTTTCTGTACAGCACAGTACAAAAACCTGTTTTCCGGCAGTTTATCCAGAAAGTTTATCTACCTGTGCGAACCCAATGCTGAGCGAAATTCAGATAGTAGTGTAGTGTACTTTCCCTTCAGTATATTCCAACTGATGACTTCCCAAATGCAAGCTCCGCAGCGCTCTATACGCAATAGTACGGACGAAAACGCAAGCCACATAAGTCACCGGTAGTGCCGGTATGTACATCCATGCGCCAGTCAACCCCGGATGTCGGATACTCCTTCCTTTCGTCAGGAGGGGAGCGGGATTTTTGCACACAATGAGGCCGCCTTTCGGTGTACCGTATGTGGGGGAGGGGTAGGTGACGGGCATACCTCATTCTACTTGTTGGAGCTCGATCCCGGAATCAGAGAGAGAATCCACTTCCACTCATGTGGCCGGGCATGCGCTCGGACGGACCCCGTGGGCTACACTGAGTCAAAATCGGGTACAGGCTCCTAGAAGCAGATATGATGTGTATCATGATTCCGCCGCCACATTTCGATGATCGCCCGTCGCCTGCGGAAGCTGTCTCCGCGCGATTACTTTTGGTGTAGTAGTGCTTTTTAGTGCTCATGACCACCGTCCGTCCCCACTGCTCCACCGCTCCACTCCACCCACCAGCCGCCGGGCTGGGTCCCCCGGTACCCGGGACTGGGCTGGGGGATCTCGAACCGCCCCCTCCCCACCCCTCTACCTCCGGCGGAACAGAATCCGCTGCGAGGGATGGAAGACCTAGTTGATACCTTATTCTTGGGGGTCCGTCCGCACGGCACCGCGCACGCATACCTTTCCCGTGTGCCCCGGTCGCGCCCAAAGGGTGGGTGGTATGTGTATGCTGCTGCGTGCTCCATCCCATGCTGCGTATTCCCAAAGAGACAGGCTTCTGTGGGGTACGCACTCCCTGTACTCCGTTCTCCGTTCTCTGTAAGCTACTCCGTGCTGGTACTGTACCTCCGGACAAAGCCGTGGGTGGGCCGGATGGGGTCGTGGTTGTGGCTGGTGAAGCAGCTAGTAGTTACTGCTAATAGAATATGATATGCATCGACAATCTTCATGAGGAGTCAGTCTCCATTCAGACCCGGCGACCCATGATCCCTCATCCCCCCGGTGTTCCATCTGCATTCTATGGATGTGTCTTCTTCTTCCACTTCCCTCGGTCCGAGAAGCTCTGGCCAGTGTGCACACGTAAACAAAAGTCCCGAGCTTTTTTTTGTTTTGTCAGGCAACGAGGGAAGGTCCGTCTCCAACAAACGAAAGGGCGAAAATGATGCGATGCATCACGTCGAAGCGCACGGTTCTCAAGAGAACACACAGTCTGTTGTGGATAGATTGGCAAAGCCTGCCTACCGCCTTTTCTCAAACGTACCTATTTCAAGTACTACACTGTAGCATGGCAGCACCAGGGCCAATACTCGATGAAGCGGTGAATCACCGCTTCTTCGGAGAGAGGGGTAAATAGGAGCTTGGAACCTTGGGAAACAAACAGCTTTTCTGCCGAGTCCCTGCAGAGATGGAGGGGGAAGGATGGAAGGGGGATGAGGTACGGAGGTATCCCCGTACTCTGTACATGTCCTGGCGGTGGTAGACACTGCTTGCGAAGAGGTATTCGGTACGCGCTACACCTCATCCCTCGTTTCTGGGGGAGCGGTACCTTTTTCCCACCGCTCATGGGCTGCTTCCAATCTGGAGGTGGCACAGTTCTCCACCGCGTAAGCCTGGAGGGGCATGCCTTGCATGAAGAAGTGTGGATGGTGTGGATTGAGTGGACGGGAGTGGACGGGGGGAAGCGCGGGCAAGCTGCAGGAGGGGGTGTTATCCGGGATGATGGGTTAAGGAAGCGCTGAGCCGGTTCCATCGACCAATCGATTAATTTCAGGCGATGGATCGAACCGATTGGGGAAAAATCAGATCGCTGGAGTTGCCAGTGAGAAATCCCATTCGGACTCGGGGAGGGAAGACCAGAAGGTCTGGAATGTCGAGGGGCTTGCAGAACGCGGATGTACTAGAGTGGAGATGTATCATGCACTGTACCAATTAACCGGTGGGTGTGCTGTGTGCTGTATGCCATCTGGCAGCAATGTACTCTGGAGCCTGGAGTACTTTGATCCCTCGCACGTACTTCATTGAGTGAGCATACACACTGATCGACAGATGAAGTACTGTACCTAGAGGGTAGGCAGCATACCTGTGTGTGCTTACTGTACATGCACATAAAATGGATACGGTACAGTACATGCATGCATACATAGGCGGTGGGCGGTGGGCGTGCAGTTCATGTGCACTAAATACGTACCTACACTGGGCGGAGGAAGTAGGAGGCAGTACTCCGTAATCCATCGGGGTTGGAATGTGCATCCCCCAGTGGAATGGACAGCGGAAGTCGTCATCAAACATGATTGGAATCAGCCATATACCTCATCATAGGTATGGAGTAGAATGTCACAGTCATAGTACTCCGTGCTCTCTCATCCTTTATTGAGGATCGATCTGTCGACCGCATGACACCTGATTCAAGCTAGATCTCCCCTCCTGCAAGCCACAGACGTCGCATCCCTCTCTTCCCTCTTCCCCCCCGTTCACTCCCTTGACGTAACCCCCATCCACGAACTCATGATGACGGTGATCACACAGTAGACAAAGGACGGAAGGGGAACCCCTTTAGAAACAAGTCACGCATCTGCGTTGCTCCCCGGACTCCTGGGGACGGGAAACTGTAGCCGCTGTTCCGCGGGTCTACCCGTCGTACCAGTCCCTATGGCGAGTACTTTTTTCTTCCCCCGTCAAACGTTGATCAGTCTCAAACGCGAAGTCTCAAATAGAGGTTGGATAGGTAGGGCGGAGGGGCCCCGAGGGGAGCTCATAATATTACCGAACCGGGAACGCGACGACGATCCCTGCACTCGAGCGTGGTAAAATGGATCGAAGGGGGAAAAAGAGGGAGCCGGAAAGGGGGAAAAGATGTGTGTGTTTTTTTGTGTGTTTGTGGGGCAATCCGATGCAGCGGTTCGATCGCCGGGAGGCGTTTCCGCCCATCCGCGGGGGGTGAGGGTGCAAGTGCAGTGCCAGAACTGAAGCAGTTGCTTCCGCCGACAAGTGCTTTTCTAACTCAGCTCCGTACTTTGACTGCGGTTTTGCCCCAGGCTCTTGCTTCCCCTTTCGCAATCGTCGATTGACAGGCTGATTGATCGGGATCAGAGTTGACACGATTCGTGATCGATAGCTATCCGAGCCCCTCAAGCTCGTCCTTTCCACAACCAAAAAGTCCAAGACATGTAACTGGAGGAATTTTGGGGGATCTATGCTCCCGGGGAAATTAACCCCGAGAGTCTAGAGCCGTCCACGGGTGCTTTAATCCCTTTACCCGTCCGTCGGTCAAGGCTCAATGAAAACAAAGCACGAAAAGCTAAAACCAAATCGACCGAAGTCAGGTGTTTTGCGTGTCTTTGCCGAGGTTTGGGGGGACTGTGGCGCGCCACTTTTACTGTTCCTGCCAGTGAGGGCTCACATGACAAGATTCATCGTGAAAGAGATGGTGGTGATGGCGTCGGATAGTGTACTGTGATGGCCAGCCACTGGCACATTCTGTCTTTGTCAATGAAAGAAAACCATCCGGTCGCTTCATCTATCAATCACAAAGAAATCAGGTACGGTGCCTACAGTCAATGAACTGGAATTTGAGATTGTTGTACTCCGTACTGTAGACTGGTGTTCAGCCCCGTACTTTGGTGCCTGGTTTGCTTCTTTTTGGTGTTCCATCACCAACATGCCGGCAATCCGAAGCCGGGAACCCTAGAGATCAAGCGACTGGTCAGAGGGGTGTCCTTTTGTCCAGGGGTACTGTAAATATGCGAAGCAATCTAGATTCGATCTTCTCTGCTACACCTTGCTGGACTCGACCATGATCTTGTCGCCTTAGTCGACAATGATAGATGTATATATCAAGACTTGACTGTCTACTGGTCAAACTCGATGGAATCTCTCAGGGTCGATGCATCCATCAAAGCATCATCCAGATTAACAACGTGAATGACAAAGCAAATCGAACCATGCAACCGAACCAGACAGACAGACCCCCTGGAATTCCAACAACAATCACCTGAAACACAAAGGACTTCCCACCCTTCTCCGAAAGTCTCAAAAGAATCAACCCCAGCACCGAGGCACACATAGACAAAGAGAAGGGGAGCGAGGAGGGTTTCGGTGGATGGATAAACCAACATCCACCCACCCGTCTCCGCCGTCCGTCTCTCCCGCAAACTACTACCCCCCAGGGTGCCGCCGCCAAATACCCGTCTAACCGCCTAAAAGTGTGTGACTGACTCTGACCACCCCTGGTCCAGTTCAACCACCGGCCCCCTTCCCCCGATGGTACACTCCCGTAGGCTTAGTCTAGGCTTACCGGAGTACTGTACGTACGTACCAGAGGGGAGGGGAAGGAGTCAACTCCCGAGTTGACGATGATTAACCGCGCATTCCTAAACTTTTTCTTTCCAAACGGTCAGCTAGTTCGGTCGGGTCGGGTCTTGGGCTAAAAAGGACATTTCCCTGGCTACCTAATCTGTAATTAGCCACACGCTGGGATTTATTCCTACTCCCCCGGCATTGTCACACGGCAAAATTATCATCTGGAAGCGCTTTTCCGCGCCGGTCTTCCGCACGGAAATTGTACAGAACTGTTCATTCGCAAGGTTGGCAGCGGGTTGGCTAGTTGATGAGGTGTGAAACTGCGGAGTGTGTAGGTAGTAGGAGGTAGGACTTGTTCGTGGCTGAGACGGAGGAGGACCCAGTCGACTCTAGAGGGGTGGTAGTTGGTGGTCCGTGGAGAAGTAAGTCTGGCTCCGCCTCTGGCCCCAGACTCATGTGAAGTTGGTGGTACTCAGTACTCCGTACTCAGTAGAATCAATCAGCCCCGGGGAAAACAGCCTTGGACGGGAGGATGGGGGCCCGCTGGCACTGTCCGCATAGTTTGGGGGTGGCAGAGGACAAGCAGGTGATGCTTATATGCAGATAGCCGAGCGTTGCGCAGGGTCTGGTCGGCATGGCAGGCATAGTAAGCTCACAGATTGGGGAGTGTTGTCTGCTCATGTTGGTTTGATGTTTAGTGTGACACTTGTCAATAGCAAGCAAGCATAATGACGATGTGAAAGAATTGAGCACTGTTCATTTTACTGCGAACCTCCTATAGTGATAAGTAAAAGGGGGAAACAAAGTCAGGCACAAGAGTCACTTACTGAGTACGTAGATGTTAGTCATTACTCCACAACTGGGCAGCCATCATATGGATTCATGGATGGGACCTGATGGTGGGTCAGTCACTAAACTGGGGAACGGGTATCCAGAACTTTCTTTGTTCTGGCTCCTCGTCGGTTCGTGCCAGATGCTAGACAATACATCAAACTAATGTCCATTGACAGCGGGTAAAGCCTTTCTGGTTCGTGTACCCCAGGGTTCCATGGTCGAGACCACAACTCCATGGTACCTTCATTGCCGTATCAACTGCTGATGGTTATGTGTTTGTTGGATATACAATACAACCAGGGGGACGACCGGACTACTGTAAGGAGGAACACCACATAAGCAGGGCTTAAGGAAATAGCTGGGCGGAAACCGCGCATTGGGGGAGGACCAAGTCTCTCTCTTCCTTAATCCCCACCATCAAGGGCTAGACTTCCATCTCTGCTGAAGATTATCTTTCTTATCTTTTTTCCTTTTTTTCATTTTCACGTTTCTCGCGATCAGCGCACGAGTTGATTCGATTCTCGAATCGTGTGTGTTTGTCATTGCTGTGGACAAAGCGACAAAGCGACAAAGCGACAAAAATACCACCACCACCAATGTTTGCCTGACTGACCGCCAGATGGAAGGGTCTCTGGGAAAGACTCGATCGCATCATCATCTGGACGGATCATGCACGCTGTGTATTCTTGTTATACCTCAACCACCAGTTGTTTCTCCTCAGCCTAAACACGTTTGAAACTTCCTGGGATGCTCAAGCCTCAAGGTGCCACAAAAGTAAACGCTCTACCCACTTCCCCCACCGTTATCACTAAAAGGATGTACATACGTACATACATGTGAGTACATTACCTCCACTCCCATCCTGACTTACAGCGGGCGGATATGTATGTCTCTTATCCCCCCTTCCCATCCCCCCCATGCTGCACATCACCCAACCTCCAAATGTGGATGTCAAACATTAGGAGCGGTGAAACCTTGAGGCCTATTAATTTGATCGACAAACAGCATAGGGGGAAAGGGGAGAGGGTGCCGGCGACAAGACGAGGCGAGGCGTCTTTCTGTTTGAGCTGCAGTAAAGTAGTCAAAGCGAGCGAGAGGGCTTTGGAGCTTGAATGAACAGCTGGACAGCCTTCACACACCGACAAATAGACCGCAAGATCCCGTTGCGATGCACGACAACCCAGACCACCAAACCACCAAGCTTGGCCATCCGATCCCCTGATTGAGGTTATCGCGGGATCCGAGATGTGAAAAGTAGGTACCTACGTTGTCGAGGGGTCAATGTGGTGATGATGATGCTGATGCTGCTGCTGCTGATAATGAAGAGAATGCTATTGGGACTGCTGATGGGGTCGGAGTGAGACCACCATTAACCCTACTACGGGTCCATTGGGTAGGAATTATGGATCAACTACTCCCTCGGTTCTCTTTCCCCCTCCCCCCCTGAGCTCTGAAACATGGGCTGAAATGTAGAGGGGGGGCCTATCGATTGCCAGTCCTGAAGACCTGACGATGTTTCTGATCGCGATGCAGTGCCATGCCATGCCGTCAGCTGTGCTAACTATATCATCATTGTTGGTCAGTACTCTTGTCTGTTCGCTGGACTCGTGTTGTGTGAACTGTCAGCTTTATTTTGGGGGTGGCGGAGAAAATAAGTCCATGAGAGGGGGGGAACTGTGTTGATCGGGAAGATGTACGGAGCAGTGAAGTACCGGTTAAGAGCAAGATAAAATAAATAAATAAAAATAATAGAAACAAAAAATAAAACCTACGGTATACGGCAAAATCACGATCCATGAGTAAATCCGGAAAGCCCCATCGGTAATCTTAAAGGTGCACCTTTGACTCATCAGGATTCTTTGACAGTTGACTTTCTTCCATTTCCACCCCCACGGCCTGGAATCCGATCCGATCTTCCCCGGGCCCGTCAACTTTGGCCGTGGGAAGAAAAACAAAAAGCTTTAGTATATAATTAAATCCGTCCCCCGAAAAAGGGAGTGCCCACGGTCTGAAAATTGAAATGCGAAAAGGAAAAAGTGATAGATCCCACGCCTCAATTGACCAGGGTCGGCTGTCAGATTGATCGAGTCCACCTGCAAACGATTCATCGCGAAGACACACCCTTTCACCTTGTTCATTATTATTTATCCAATGTACTTCTGTTGCTCTTCCCAAGAGGGAAATCGATGTCTACTGCCCGACCCGTTACTACATCAGGATCCGTCTGTTTGGAGACTTGATCAACATCAACATCAACGTTAACGTCAACATCAACAACACGACGCGTGAAAATCGTGACTTTGGTACTTCCGGGACTACTTCTGGGACTACTTCTAGGACAAGTTCTTCTCCTCCTGCTACTTCTCCTCCTCCCTGTCGACCTCCGCCTGATCGCCGCGCTTGACTTGCAGCTGGCGGAAAATTCCAAACTGATCGCTGGACGCATTTGTTTGGTGCGAATTGATCCCGTGGGGCCCTTTTTTCCTGAATATTTCTTCTTTCGGTCATTTCTTTTTGACCCCCCCCCTTCTTTTTCTGATTTTCCCTTTCTGATTTTATTTTATTTTATTTTTCTTTTAATCTAAAAATTAAAAGACAATAAAACAAATTAAAATCAAAGGAATAAAAAAAAAAGAAAAAGAAAACGATCCATCGCTGCCAACCCCCCTCCCTCCCCGCCTTATCTGTTGGGAGATGCAAGGGAGTCCAGACCCAAAGCCGCCTCTTACCCCCGATCGATCTGGCCCTGCTTCTTTCTTCTTATACAAGTACTTTGGCTTCTTTTGCTCATCCACATACACATCCACATACACCTTCACCACTAACTCTACTCTCCGCCATTTGCTCCCAACCTGACGGAGGTGATCGTTGATCCTCCCCTCCCTCCAAGCTTTATTTACTTCCCCAGCTCCTCCTCCACAAGGTCGATCATCTTCTCATTCTCCACACATTCTATATCTACTCCTCTCATCTCCCTCCTTCCTCTTCGACACTCTCCACTCTCCACTCTATCAACACAACAACCAACAAACAAACACAAACAACAACACGCTCTGAATATTTTTCTGCGACCGAGATCATCACCTGAACTATCCGATCCTCCATTCGCAGATCAGAACTCAACTCACAGCCATGTATCCCCTACTTCCTTGGAGTCAAAACCAGTCGAGTGTGCGCTCCTCCTTGAGTGAGGCCACGACCAGCACCCAGACAGTTTCCTTTAGCTTCAGCTACAGCAGCTCCTGCTCGCCTAGCTCGTTGCCGCCTCCACCGCCTCCGTCTCCCAGCGACTCTCTGCTCGACATTACTCCCCGCAAGTGCTCATTCTCCAGCAGCTATGGACTGAACAACTCGTGTGCTTTCCCCTCCTGGCCAAACCGACCATCGCTACTCAGTGCCGATTCCGAAGGTTCGACCGCCAGTGCCTACCTGTCAGATGAGGATCTCTTCCCCAGTGGTTCCGATGTGCTTTCCGACAGCGCCATCGATGAGGAGTCCGCTGCACAGGATCCCGCCATGGATCTGACGACCGAGCAGCAGATTCAGATGCTCCGCGCTGCAGCTGATGAGGATGCCCAGCGCGCGCGTTTCCTGGCCCAAGTACAAGCACATGCCAGAGCCCAGCAGGCGATGCGTGTAGCCCAAATGGCAGCCACCGAGCGCGAGAACGCCAAACGCAACAAGAAACGCAAGGCCCTTCCCGAGCGGAAAAGACGCACTACCTCTGGGACCAAGGCAACTATTTGCCGGGTCTAGAGACCGGAAGAGGGTGCCCGCCGGGTCCTTCTCTGTAACATCAATCTCATATCTCAGCGTTCTTGTGCATGTTTCACTCTCGATACCCCCTCCCACGGTCTGTTTTGGCGGAGATTAGGGCTGTCGCATGATCAGCGCCGATCTATCCGCAGTTATTGGGCTCTATCATATGCGATCAGCGATTCGCATCCGGGTCTTTTTCTTTTTTTTGCTTCGACTCCCACTCTCTTAATTACTTTTTTCTTCAACTTGCTTTTTCTTCGCCTGCTCCTCTGGATCTGGATTTCGGCCAGCTGATCAGGCTCTTTTCTCTCCCTTCTTCCGACCAGTCAGGCTGGATTCTCCGGCAGAAATTCAGGCGTGTGAGCATCACAAGGCGCGCTGCATCCGATTATTCTCGAACGGGGATTTCCCATTCTCCGGGAACAAGGCGAAGATGACGATGACGACAGTGAGAGCCGCACGTGCGCGAGCCTGGGGTTACGCGCCGTAGCCGGCGGGCGGAATGGACAGCCTGGAGCCCGGAGTTTCCAACCACGCAGTCTGATTTGGTGCCCGAGCGCTGGCTGCCTGATTATCTAATTTCCCCTTCGCTGTCGGCGCATTTGATTGAATTCGAAAATCAAAGCAACCGCAACCCCTCCTTTCGCCTTTCGTTACTTCTTTTATCGCCCGTACTCCCCCGAAGGCTCGCACACCACCCCCTGCACGCCGGACAGGGCTCTGCTCTGCTGGCTGAGCCTATCAATCCGCACGATCTCACCGCCATTGTCAGGACACGCTCTGATCGCATTACCTACCTTGCCTTGATCAAGTGAAGTGACTCATTCATTGAGAACTGACTGGCATGCGCTTTGATACTCTTCCTCGGACTTGCGGACTTCAGTCCCAGACGACAATGCGATGAGGCGAGATAACGATCGGTGCCGCGCATTCCTCGATTTTATTCTAATCTCCCTATCTACAAGATTTACCTGACCACACACCACCACCACCTTGACTGTTTCATTTTCTATGCGTTGTCGCGACGGTGTTGGCGGTATCTCGCTCTTACCTCATAATCATCTTTTCCTTTTGCTATCTCATTATGTTTTCCCGGTTATACCAATGGGGCTTTTCTACCTAATGTTCCAAGTTTACTATTTTCGGGATAACAAGCGCTACTTCCTCACCATCAGCTGGATTACCTGATTTGTTGTTTTTATTGTGTTTTTACCATCTGGCCACAAGCGTCTTTTTCTTCAAGCGTCCGTCGGATGATTAGATACCCCGTCATGTATGTATGCCTCTTTTTCACTTTTTCTCTTTCTCTTTCTTTTTTTTTTCGTTTTCTATTTTCGAGCCCCATACCCCCGAGCGTGTTACACAGAACAGCTCCAGCGTTACTTTGCTTGAAATTGCATAGCTCGGCGAACCATACCCTAGCGATTAATGATGCTTTGTTTTGTTTTGCTTTGCTGGATAGGATAGGATAGGCAATTAGGATAGCAGACCCAGGTTGTAACTGGATAAGAAATGAAGAACTACATCATATTTGATACTTTCGTTCCTTGAACACTACTGGCAGAGATTGGATGCGGAGTAAGAAAACGAGTGATTCCTCCCTCGCCTCATCCTCTCCCTTGTACTGTATAGTCTGAAGTTAGAGGAGCCTATCTTCGTAAGCTGGCGGTGCTCGCTATCCCGCTGCTGGTTCTCGAGATATCTCGGGTGATATCTGTGTCGTTACCGAGATGTAGAATGCAGAATTGTAGACCGTATCGGGGTGAGATGGAGATGCAGAGGAGTAATAGTAGTTAGTGACTAACAAACATTCTCTGACAGCCTCAACTGATTCTGCACGCCTCCCAGTCTGTGTCCACGTTACTCCCCAACTCCCTCCCTCCCTCTAGCACGTGTGAAAATGACAAAATGATTAAGGAGACTGGTCTAGTAGCTGAACAGAATACAGAGTCCTCTCTAAGGCAGTAAGAAACCCTCTACAGCCCCCGTCCCAACAACACCTCCCCGACCTCCCGCATCAACGCCTCCTCGCCCCGGAGCTCGACAATCCGCCGTTTCGCCGCAATCATCTCCCGCACCCCCATCGCCTTGCAGAGATCGACGACCTCCCCGTCCTCGGGCGCCTCGTACACCAACAACCCCAGCGCGAAGAGGAGCCCGTGCACCGCCTCGCGGCTCTGGGTCTCCCGGTCGAGGGCCTCGACCAGCGAGGCGACGAGCTCGACCTGCATCTCCGTGGGGAGGGGGTCGGACCGCCCGGCGAAGCGGGCGTTGTGGTTGTGCGCGGCGAGGTTGTAGGCGAAGGAGGCGGCGACGATGCGCAGGTTCGGGTGCGGGTCGAGGAGGGAGGTGGTCGTTAGGTTGAGGAGGAGGGGGAGGATTTGCGGGTCATTGTTCTGAGAGGACAACGACAAGAAGTGGTCGGGGTAGAGGGGGGTGGTGAAGAGGTTGCAGGCGAGTTGGCAGAGGGTGATGCGGAGGGGGTACGGGGTTGTGGCGGCGGAAGTGTTGGCCGAAGACAGCAGCGTGCGCAGGAGCTCGTGGTGCGGGTCTTCGGCGGCGAACCAGCCGGATACCCTGGGGTCGAGGAAGAGGAGTCGGACGAGGTCGACGAGGGCGAATTGGTTCTCCGGGGTGAGGGTGCCTAACGTGGTTTGGAGGTAGGGGCCGAAGGTTGGCAGGGAGGTTGGTAGGGCGACGTCGGCGGCACCAGCAGAGTCAGGGCTGGTGGCGATGAAGCGACGTTGGATGAAGTCGAGTATGGAGGTCAGCGTGGAGTCGTCGGTGTGGGGGTGGAGCTTCTGTCGGAGCTTGTCGAGTGGAGGGATCTTCTTGTAGGTGACGTAGTTGGGGAGGTGACGCTGGAAGCTGGGGAGATGGAGCTGGCGGTGACGGTGCGTCGGGGTGGCCATCTCCAGCAGCAGGCGCACGTTGCCGCGCAGCTGCGCCGGGTTGGCGCCGGACCACTCGTCGACCTTCTGGCCCTTGAGGAAGGTCATGAAGCTGGGCGTGGCGCGCACGCGGTATTTCGTGCTGACGTCCATCGCCGTGCTGATGTCGACTTTGATGAGGATGGCGCGGTCCCCGGCCTCCTCGGCCAATTCGTCGTACGCGGGATAGACCATCCTGCAGGGCGGACAGGTGGCGGAGGTAAAGAAGATGACAGCGCATGATTGGGAGGCGGCGGTGAGATGCTGCTCCAGCTGGGCCAGGCTGCTTGCCATTCGGACCACGCCCTGGGTAACCGGCGGCGAGGAGGGTTGTTGGGCCGGGGTCGCTGCTGCTGCTGCTGGTCCGGAGGCGGGCGGCGCTTGAGCACCGTCTGTGCCAGTGCCTTGAGTGACACCACGCAGGGCCATCTCAATCTGTGGCTTCATCATCTGCCCAAAGGGGGTGCTCAGGAAGGTCTGCGGGAGGTTTTGGATGTGTTCCGGGATGCCCTTCCCGAGCAGAAACATGGCCAGGTCTTGGGTGAAATTGTTGCAATTATGCAGGAAGAGATCGTAGGACTGAAAAGGGTGTTAGCTGTTGATCTGTGGGTAATGCAAGAAGCATGACACGCACGCACGCACCTCGGGCGTATAGATTTCTGCCATGGACTGAATGTATTCCTCAATCACGTCCAGGGGGAGCTCCGTTTGGCCCAGATGCAGCTTCTCCATCGGCTGTCCATGGTGTGTGCTACCGGGGACAGCCGTCTGGATGCCTTGGCCGTAGTAGTACTCGACCCCATTGAGGACCAGCGAGGTGTGGTAGATGGCATCGATTTGGGTGCCAGTCAAGGGCATGGAATACTGGGGGGGGGGGGGAATGCTTGCATTAGACACGATGCAGGTGCTGCTGAGCGACATGACTTACCAATCGCGCAAGACCCTGTGGGAGAATGTGTCAGTAATTTGGACAGCACCAAGACTCAGAATCAATAGAACCACCTTGGAAAGGTCATAGACGTACAGCTCAACATCCATGATGAGTGGACTGGTTGATAGGACTCTGTGAATGGTGCTGGATTGTTCGATCTGCTCTTTTTTTAAGGCGTGTAGATCGGAGCAGGCATCCTTGCGGTTACGTCAGCCGCAGGCAGTCACGAGATGGAAGGGGAAAGATTCTCGAAGACGGTGGAATAGACGATTGAATCCGGATGAAGATCCTCAGGTCGAGACTTACAGCGTAGTCAGATGTACTAAGTTAAGTAAAGTTGTTTAGTATGTAAGTATCATGTCCATGAGAGACTCGGGAGAAGTGAAGAAAGACCGAAAAGGGTCTCCTCCACCAATCAACGGCTCCCCCGCGCCCATGGCATTTCTTTGACATCATCTCCTCATCTTCTCCAACTCCAATTCTACTGAACATTCCACTTTGCGCCCACGCATTCTTTTCTCCCACCTCACAATCTCACAGCATGGTAACGCGACCCCTCCCCTCAACTCCCGAACCAAATTTCTAATCTATGAACACACCCTCACCAGCCTCCCAAAGCCCGCAAACGCGGCCCCCCACCTACCACCGCAACCTCCTCCACCCCCGCCCCGAAACGCGCGCGACAATCCAAACTCGCCAAGGAGAACGACATCACCGCCGCCGAAGAAAGCGAGATCAAAGAAGTGTTTCACTTGTTTGTTGTTGACGACGAGATTGATGAGTTCCCCGACGAGAAGGAAGGGGTGATCCCGGTGGAAGATGTGAAGAAGGCACTTTCGTATGTACTGTACAGTACAACTGTACTCGATTTCTCATCCTATACGTCCATTGAGCATTTTTCTTCCAAATACAGTCCACATACCCCCGGTTCTCAACTCTTTGACTAATGAACACACACAAAAAAAAAAGAGCATTAGGCCTGCCCCCCACCACCCCCACCGAACTTCCCGCCATCCTCTCCGCCCTCGACCCCACGGACACCGGCTACGTCCCCTACGAACCGTTTCTGACCGTCGCCGCCGCCAAGCTCCGCTCCCGCTCCGATGAGGCCATGGCCGCCGAGGTCGATGCGGCGTTTCGGCTCTTCACGCGCGGGGGTAGCGGGCGTAGCGGGAGCGGTGCAGGCGCAGGCGCAGGCGCAGGGGCATCCGGTAGCAGCAGCATCATCACCCTCCACCATCTGCGGCGGATCGCCCGCGAACTCAAGGAGGAGGGGAACTTGGATGATCAGTTGCTGAGGGATATGATCCTCGAGGCGAATGGGGGCGCCGGGGTGGCGGCGGGTGTGACTCTGGGTCAGTTTCGGGAGGTTATGCAGCGGGCGGGGGTTTTTTGAAGCTATCCATGGTGAGAGGGGAGGAGGATCTGTGGTGATGGATGGGATGGAGGGAGGGAGGGCTATAATTGGATGGTGTGGGTCTTGGTGGCTGGTTTCGATGGGTCATGAACATGAAAGGCGATGATGATGGATTATGTGGCGTTTATTTTGGGTAAATGGCGCCAGGCAGATGTCAATACTTCGGAGTACATTGGATATAGCGGGCGTTGAGGGTTCAGAATGGGTAGGTAGGCACAGTACTGTACAGTATGTTGTCGGCATCGCGTGCGTTGGTGGTTATGAATTGTACAAACTTATTGGATTTATGATTAACAAAGGTGCAAGGTGAATGTCATGCGAACATATCATTAGATCTAGCATGCTTAGTCCCTTGTCAAGCAAGGGTTGAGTGTAATAATGTTTGAGCCCCCTAATCGCCTACCGGCCGCACCTAAAATACAAACATTGTTGTGCAGATCTTGCAGCTGAAGCACAGTCCACTAAGAGAGAAATGAGAAAGGACAGGTTTCCAAATGAGAGAGCAAATCAAACGCCGTGGCAATGAGTTGTGCACATGGGGGGTATCACATAACGCTGATATACATAGTTTCGGGTGTCAGGCAGGATGGATCCATTAATTTACCTCCAACCCCAGCGGAGATTTCTCGCCAAGAGGTTCGACCGGCAGCGAAGCCGTGACGCTCGTTGCTTGCGACGTGTCCGAGACAGAGTCCCCCGTGGTTGATGTAGCGGACATGCTGTCAGACGGGGGCCGGCTGAATATGGACGGCGGCGAGATATCGCCGTCTTGCGAGGCCATTTCGTCCGTGTCCGCGCTCCCAGTCGAGCTCGGTTCCACTTCCTCGTAGAATAGCATAAAGGCACCGCCTTGGGACATGACGCTCGCTTCGCTGACCATCTGCACGTCCTCGTCGCTGAGTCGGTACCATCGCTCGGGTTTCTCCTTGTCGCCGTCCGCTTCGAGAACGGCTTCCGGTACGTGCGCCGGGAAAACCTCCGTCGGGTACTTGCGGTAGCAGATGTAATGACCATTCTCGTGGCGACCATAATGCGTGACGACAGCTCGCAGCTCGTAAAGTCGGCTTGAGGAATTGTCACCGCGACCCCGCGACAGCATCGAAATTCTAGGGTCAGTTCCCCATTGCTCTATGTCCTTGTGGGCTGGATCTTGGGTTAACCCTCCCAGGCACCATTCGTTCAGGTCCATGGTTGTGGGGAACTTGACGGCAGCATAATTCTTCCGCAGCATCCCTGTCATCTCATCAAACATGCTGCGGTTGATGTGAACAGCCAGGCACTTCGGGGGTCGGGCAATCACGGCCTGGCGTGACTTGGTAGTCGATACCCGGTTCTTCGAGGGGATATGGCATTTTTCTGACAACGTCTTCTCCGCAAAATCTTCCTCCTCGAGAGCCTCGTCCACGGCTTGCAGACGCTCCCGGGCCGACTTCCTGAGAGCATCCGAAACCGTCTGGGAGTCAGAGCTCGTCGGCAGGGTATCATTTTCCTCCTCAATCTGAGACAGCAGATTCAACAGTTGACTCCGTGTGCGCAGCAAGGTACATTTAGCACACTCCACACCCTCGATTGGCTCCAAATGCATATACTGATGAAGACACTCCCGGATGTCGTACTCGAAATTGGGCCCAAGAGGCACCGTCAAGCAGTTAAACGGGATCAAAGACAGGCCCTCGGTCCACCCACATTGTATACAGCCGACGCGCTGCGCGAGAAGGCCCTCCAACGGGTTTTCCACGAGCTGGGGTTCCGCGGCCGACCGCAGATCCACAGCACGATCCGCCTGCATCAACCCTCGATCCCCAGTCCCGATGACATGTTCCTGCGGCCCAGCCATTTTCAAGCCGAGGTTGCGCGTCTGCCGCCGCGTCGCTTGCCGCACCTCGAGGTCCAACTGATCCACCACCTTCGCAAAGTATTCCTGTGCATCCTGCTGCTGCCAGCTGCTCATCGACTTCAGTTCTGGCGGCGTCCAGAGTCGCTGTCCGTAGCTTTCCGCACTGTTCAGCCGCTCGATGATCTCCTTGAGGGCATGGTGGGTGGAAAACGAGGACCGCTGGCCCAGTCGCTCGAGGTTCCTGTCGAGAAAGTCCTCCAGCGAGTTGAGGGATGCCAAGCCCTGGATGATGCTGTTCTGATAGCACGAGTTGTCCCAGTTGCCCAGACCGGGTGGAGAGTTGTCCCTGCCGCTCAGGAGCGACGTGCTGAAGCCCGAGAAGGTCGACGCGCGAGGCAGGAGAGCGGAGAGGAATCCATTATCGAGGCCAAGGATCCGTCTCATCGCTTCGCTCTTCGCTTCAAAGCTCATCGACGTTGACGAGGAGGAGTCCAAAGTGTCGGGTCTCGTGGAGTCAAGTGCGGCGACCAGTCGCGACGGGGTCAGGCGGACGACCAAATCCCACGCGAAATGGGTCAGTGAGAAGGGAACGAAGCCAAAGTAGTTGAGGATGAAATATACAGATAGGATAGTCACTAGTACGCCGGCTGTGAAGTTGGAGTGGCCTTGCAAATGCTGGAAAGTGGTATCATAGTTGCTGTAATGCACGCTGCTGAAGGGTCTCTGAGTGGAGAAGTCAATCCCCTCTCTGCGAGCGTTCATGGCTGATGAGAGAAAGTCAAAAGCTGCGGCATGGGGACCGAGCTATAAGCATATCGAAATAAGCAGTAAAGGTAAGTAGAGCCAAGGGTAAAGACAGGTAGGATGATGGTCTGATGCGTGATGCGAAGACAAAAAGGCAGTCAGCCAGTGCGTGCAGAATGGATGGCGGCCGAACAAGCCGCGCCGCGAGGCCGAATGCGCGTTGGGTCACTACCACCACCCGGAAAAGGTTTTATCGATAGGCAAGAAAGGAAAAGAAAGTCTCCGTCCGTCTCCACAACAATTTATTCCCCATCGCTCGGGCTCACTCGGTATTCTCTGCTGTGTGTGCACCATGGCAAAGTCGAGACGTAAGTGTATTACTTGTTGCGCTTTAAGGGCTTTGGAAAAGCTACGGTTCATTTCTAACGTGATCGCATTACTACAGCCCAGTCCAAACATTCCCGTGCTGCCCGCCGGGCAGCTTCTCCCAGTCTCGATCTCGATAAATCGTTGACCACCCTCCCTCGGGCGGAAGAAACCACAGTGCAACGTGAATCCATTCTGGCCGATCGAGCAAATGCTGGCGTCTCGAAGAAGAAGTCCAAGTCGAAGCCTTTGACTAAAGCGCAGCGCGCGAGGCAGCAGAAAGGAATGGAGAAAGCAGAAGCGGTCATGGATCAGCTCGAGAGCAAAGTCAACCGAAGTGTCAACCGCGCTAAAGTTGTCAAAGCTCGTAGGGTATGTGCTCAACATATTGTTCATGGCTCCTTGCGCATTATCTCTGACATGTAATAAATCTAGGGCGAATGGGAGGATCTGAACCGCAAGGCGTCGAAGACCATGTTCCAGACTCTTGCCGATGAGGCCGATGACCTCGACGACGCCATGATGGATGACTCGGCCCCTGCCAAGAAAAGCAAGCCTGCAAAGCAAGCGAGCTTTGCCGTTCAGAACCCGGTCGCCGATCAACATGCCGACAACGATGAGGATGAGGAGATCACTTGAACCAGTTTCGCAGGAGAAAGTTTTGGGGCTGCACCAAATCTTTATTTCCTGGGCCTCAGCTGGTTGATCATCCGGTCGATCTCGGCGGCGGCTGGTCCCGACGCCCGGGTCTGCAGGAGCTCGAGGGCATTCAGATTCTTTGCCCGGAAGGCTTCCTCGCCTGCTTTGGCAATCATCCCACACTTCACCCACATTTCCACTTTTTCGTCTGCGGGCAGGTTGGTGCATTTGGGGACAAATACTGAGGCGAGCTTCGTGTTCCCTGCTCCCAGGATTTCATTGTAAAAAGGCTGTTGTGAGTATTGTGAGTATATGCATGCTTCAAGGGCGCAGGGTCGTGGATTCGTCTTACCTCCCACCCTATGGGGGATTTCTTGATTTTACCGATATCTTCCAGTTCGCCCCAGTCTCGCTTAGCGACTAGAGCTCTCAATCTCAACCACCAGAATGTTTTCTCTGGCATCTTAAATTCACTCTGAAGCTTCTGTGCTCTTTTGCCGTAACCTGATCGGATCAACCTAAATATCGTTTCGTTCAAGCTTAAGCCTAGAAACTCGGTCCTGTCAGCAAGATCCTTGTCCAGCGCTTCCTGCACTTTTAGAAGCTGTGAGGCTTCGGAGAATAGTTTCTGCTGCAGGACCACCGAAGGATCTTTCGAGTCTGACAACAGACGGGTTGCCAGGTGAAGCCTTTCCGACTTCCGCGGCAAGTCCGTCTCTTTCAAAGCCTCCGAAAGAAGTACGTTCGAGCCATCAATCGGGCGGTCATCTTGGTAGAACAGGTCTTTGAGCAACTCTGTGTCCTGTGAGCGGGCATTTGTTTCCACTAGAGCAGACGCCATAGGACGGGTGTTGATTGTTCGAAAAAAGCTCGCCAGGGGAAGTTTTGTCTTGAGATGTAGAAGGACATAGTTCACTAGATCGACGTCTCCACTCTCGATTGCCTTGTCCAGGGCAATCTCATCCTCCTCCATATTCAACAGTAGCGGGACCTGCTTACCGGCCCGCGGTTCGTGGTTCAGTAATTGTGTTGCGAGCTGCACGCGCCCTTCGTCGTAAGCCGTCTGAGCAATCAACTCAAACGATATGCCTGGCTTTCCATCTAACCTCTGGACAATGAGTTTACATACGGCTTCGTCATCTCCCGTGGCGACCTTGACTTTCTGGCTTGCCCAATGAACGTAAATCTTGTCCGCGGCAAGTTCGAGGTATTCGGAAATTCGGATCGCCAGAAGATACTCATGTCTGTTCACTAAACGTTCAATGAGTCGCTCAGGCGTGAGGCGCATGTACTGCTCGTAAGAGATAGGCAATCCGATCTGATAGTCTCTCACTGCTTTCAACACTCGCAGTTTCTCCGTCATTTCCACAAATTCGTCGCTGTTGTATAAGTCAAGCACCGACTTTCCGAAAGAGGCTGCCTTCAATAGACGCTTTTGCCAGTGCGTATCGAATTCCTGGCCCGCCGCTTTGACGCAGGTGTCAACTGCCTCGGGCAGACTCGGGCGAATGCGTTGGATGTTTTCATCGGCTTTTGGAGACTTTTTCTCTAGCAGGTCTACAGAATCCAAGAGCACTGATGCCGGGGAAGTAGAACCAAGCCGGAAGATGGCTTCCGTCACATCTGACCCAGGGTCTCAGTGGCTATCACCCTGAGGGTATGGAAATACATACCGGTAACTTTGTGCAAGAATTCGCAGGTATCGTTGGTGATGAGTCGTACACCATCAAATTCCGGTATAACATGAACTGTCCCATCATAATAATACCTGTACTGATTGGCATCGCCGGAGGAAATACAGAAAAGGGTGACTTATGACGTACCTAGCAGCAACTCCATCCGGTCCGATGAGATGCACCTCGTCCTCCCACGCGATAACAACAGCGTCGTCTCCACACCAATCAACAGATCTGGGTGTCACTCGGGACTCCGGGTCATATTCACTGTACTTGCTTTGGAAGTCGCTACTCACCACCCAGACTTTACCTTCCGCTGTGATAAGTGCGACAAATCGCCCCGTTGGTGAGACGCTCGCATGCTTGAACGGTCCGTTCTGGAGGACTTTGTCTTCCGCCTCTGTGGGGTCGACCAAGTAGACGGTCTTGTCAACAGCCAACAGAACTTCGACTGAGCGGGAGAGCGTGTACGCCGGGGGTATCAAGGACCAGGATGATACCTCTCCTTCTGGACAAGGGGCCAAGAGCCGGGGACGAGGCTCGTCGTAGTTTGACACGGCCACGAGCTGATTGTTCGAAAGCAAAGCCACAAATCCGGAAGTCCAGAAACGGCAACCCCTTACACCGTATTCCTCAGCCCCCTGGACCGAAGTCAGGGTTGAACACAGCTCAGACCATCGACGCTGGGGAGACTCACATTGCCGAGAGAAAAGGAAGTAAAATCGCCATGGAGCCCAAAGTAACGTCGGACAGTACCATCTTCAGTAATGACCAAGAGCTCCTCTCTATCAGACCATCCAAGACCCCGGATCGTGCCAAATTCCCACTGTGGGAAGAATTAGGGAAGTCCAGCCCCTGGTCCAGAGAAGGGAGGGATGCTTACATTCAGACGGTTGATTAGCTTTCCGGAGCACGAATAGATGTCAATACTCGACTTGGTGGTTTGAGCATCACGGAACCGATACGGCTTGCTTTCATCGCGGTGCAGTGCTGTTGAAGGTCAATGAATGTATGATAATTATGGAGTCGTGGTTCACGGCAGCAAGACATGTCCTTACCGATAGCTCCTCCATATGGAGCGCCAGCGATGATGTAGTTCTCCAATTCGATGTCTTCATCGAAGATGGCATCATAGATGGGAACCTTGCGATAGAAACTATCACCCAGTCTCTCCCAATTGGCCAAAGGATTAGATGGTGCCATTGACAGCGTGGTCAAGAGACTGAGGACAGCCCGAGAGAGTGACAACAATGAACAATGCAATGAATGATGTTCAACGTGGGGGTCCTTCCGGGAAAGCAGCCGCAGTCGGGCGGGCAAAGCTGCTAACCCGATTGGGTTATGCAACTAAGTAACCGACAACTGGTCAAGCTGGCTCCATCAACGCATCCCAGGCTGCCTCAGGCTTTGAATACACTTACTTCTCCCTCCCCTAAACCATTAAGATGCTGCAGCCATGATGCCTGCGCATGCGAAGTGCGATGGATCATAACGTGGAGATCCGCAATCTAGCATTGGAGTTATCCGACCTGGAGGTCGCTCTGTTTCTATGTCTTGCAGTCCATGAGCATTGTCGAGTCGAGACGGCCGACACCAATGTCCATGACGTTGCTAAAGAGCTCGCCCTGGTGAATGCCAAACTGCTCTCCATTCTCAGGCCCTTTGACTAATGTGCAAGGCACCAGATCTGCCCCAACACCTTTGGACTGACTCAGGTTATCGTCGACTGTTCCTACGCGACCACGTTTGACACATTCCTCTCAGAAATATCTACACCGCAGAGCGGGAATGGTCGGACAAAACCGTCAAGGTCTCCTGGACAAACGTTCCAGATCCCCAATGTCATCATAGCGAAGAACTTCAACCACGTCGGAGATGAGATCCAGCGCTCAGTGCTCGAGGTCAGCCAGGACCAATTGCTACTTACCACAACTAGTTCTCTATCTAACGTTTAATTCCATTAGCTGATGCGCTCGAAGCGACTGTCCCTGCAGACTGGAATCTGGGAAGCACCAACAGACTTCCTCTTTGTGCCGTTGATAGCGCGCACGGGGGAACGAGACCAACCCTCATTGAATTCTCATTTGGTTTGGCATCCCTACCATCCCGTACCTGTCTCTCTTCACTGCTAGCTAATACGTACCCAGAATGACCACCTCTTCATCTCCCACTACCAGGACCCCGAGGACGGCTACGTCTATCTCGAGGAAGACACCGACTGGCTCTCGGAGGGACAAGTATCTGCATCCTCGGTGATCCGCAAGTCCGAAGCCCAACCGGAAAAAGGTCATCCACACATAGATCGTGAGGTATGCTCATTCCCGCCCCCACCCCACCAGGAATTCAAGTTGACGCGGAAACTCGCAGCTATTGGACAAACTCCAGCGATCCAGCGAAGCTGTCACCGTAGGGGCAGACATCACCCGCTACCAGCAAGACATTGTTGTCTTTCTGCGGCTCAGCCGCGCAGTGGCCGGTGGCATCTCCACGCGTTCGAACCTGCATTTCAAGGCGTTCTCCAGGTTAGTGCTTCTCCCCGTTGCCTGTCACAATAGCACGAGGAAGGATATCCCGGTCTGACTGTCATCTCGGCAGGTTACTTGCCGTCTTGCATGGCCTGGACTTCGTCACCCCCTCGCTTGTAGCGTTAGCGGCGAAAAAGGTCTTCCGTCATCGTATCGTTATGGCCAGGCCCGCGGACGACCGAAGCTTGCAGTATGGGAGTGACCTGGGGGCCGTGGCCAAGGTGCTGGAGTATGCCAACCCTGATACGATTTTGGAAGGTGTACTTACGTTAGAGGCGCCATTGTGATTCTCCTGAGCGGTGTCCTCTCCCTAGGTGTTCGATAAGAGTCATGAATGTCGCTAAGATGTAGAATGAATGGTCTTCTGGTCGATGTAATCTCTATGGCTGTCGCTTATTCCTTGTTCTTCAAACTAGGCTGGACGTTGACTTTGTCTCCGCTTCTGAATTTCATATTCAATATCATATAACATAAATTCATAGATGTACACATATTTTATGTACTGTACGTGGCTTCAAATGGCTTATGTGCGTCATTCGTCGCCAGAACCCAACAGAATCACAAAAAAAGAAACCTTGTACTACCCACAACTTCCAACGAGAGAGAAGTTTCTGCCAGCAAGCCCCCGCTCGATCCTATCCTCCACCCCCCCGGCGATACACCCACCCAAACTCAACCCTCAAGCACATTATAAGTCCGGAGTACTCTAGCCTGCGGCACCAATGACCGCATCTCTCCGTAAGAACATTTCAGGCAGGACAAACCCGGTGATCCCAGCATCGCTGCCAGCCCGGGGGTCAGTTCCGACAACATCGTTCGATCTTTCGACGTCAAGCAAAGCCATGGTCTTGCGCCACTCGTCCAAGACGACGTCGACCTCGGTCTTGGCGTCTCCAACGATGGCGTCCATCTTGATGTCGTTGCGATCATACCCGAACGGATCCTCGAGCTGCGAGCCGATGCCTTCGATGCCGTACAGCGTGAAGATCACCAGGCTGACCATCGGGATGGTCCACCAGCCCATGTCGTCGACCATGCCGAAGGGGAGAACGCAGCCGAACAGGGCGAGGACCTGTTTCTGATGGATTCTGGATGTGCAAGAAGACCATGAATCAGTAGAGGAAGTGAAAACAATAGGTGATCTTGATTGGAGACAAGCGGCATGGAAGTACCATCCGGAAGAGAGTTCTAAGGTAGAACCTACAGGTGTGCAACGGGGATAGGCGTGAGCTTGATCGTCTCCATCCGGCCATAGGCGTCGGTCAGTGTGTTCAGCTGCGCCTGCATCTGACTTGCCCCGGGGGCATGGAACCAGCCGCGCTCGACCCCGCGCTTAATGAACTGATCCACGAAAAAAGTCAGCTGATAGGGGAGCCCCAGCCCTGCGTCCTCATGGCCCTCCAGTCCCGCGGGCAGGAGGCTGGCATAGTCCGGATTGAAATCCGTGACCCCATTCTCCGCGACGTCATTGCCCAAAGCCCAGGCGGCGCCCCACTCGGCGCGGAGATGGTTCTTGACGGCAAACGGGATGGCCATCAGGATGCGGACCGTCCGCTCGATGTCCTGCTTCTCTGCCGTCGTTGGGGCGCCCCGGGGGCTGTACCCATTCGTAATGATGGTCCGCACCAGGTTCCGGACACAGGTGTTGATGGTATTCATGCCATTGCGCCCATCCCAGAATCGGTTGTAGGATGTCTGGTTGCGGAAGACTAACATGAGGCCGACGACAATGGACAGAGATGGGATCTGTCGTTGGTTTTCGTTGGTATCGTAGCGACGATCTGCGGCCCGCTTTGATTGCAGGACACGAACAATGAAAGAGAAGGATGACTCACGATGCTACTCGGAAGGCCGACGGTGTCAAAGACATCCTTGTCTAACCATACCACGAAAGCTGTAAACAAAGCGTGCAGGAAGACTGGCACTAGAATGGCTGCATGGATAGCGCCTTTGATGAACCGGAACACGAGAGGCCATCTGGAATCACGGTCAATATGAGCAAAAGAGGAAGAAAAAGAAGAAGGAGAAGAAGAAGATCGAATACGGGCCTTCTTGGTTTGTGCCTGGTGGACAAAAGGTGGGGATGGGTTCCATGGCGATAATGATGAGCATTGTTGAGAAACATGGTATTCCGACGGCTCAAGGCCGGTGTGGACGGATTGCTGAGACTCAATCGCATATTGCCCCTGCAATATACGAATGCACGGTGATTTACCGAAAGCTCCTTATGCTGTGGCTTTGTTTTCTTGTTTTCTGATGTCAAGGAGGGGAAGAAGAGAATGAACAAAGAGCGGTCTGCAACTAGTAGGGAATTGTTTAGGCTGATCTGGATCTTATCAGATAACAAAACAACAACCCACCGCACATCAACTCCACAGTCTTTCTTCACTACTATCAGTCAACCTCCGCCAAAGTGGGGACAGAATAAAGGCATCAAAGCGTGCAACACTTCTTTATCCCAGGAACTTAGTAGCAATGTGGATTTCGGAATTTATCTCAATCTATGGCCTCTACATGGCAAGATCGGACTGACCGATTGTATCGCCTCGCGTTTCACATGTATATAAATTGACCTCTGCAACCCCTCTCTTGAGGTTTAATCTCACTTCCACAACAGCACTTCGATAGCCGACATTTCTCTGTGGTTACTTTATGGTCACTACCAAGAATTATCAGCTACTACTACTACTACTACTACTACTACTACTACTACTACTACTATCTCTCTATCGTGTTGAAACCTCATCGTTCAAGATGTCCTCCATCTACGGCACTTACAAAGGATGGTATCTCCCGGGATTCGAATCGGACGAGTCACTGGAGCACAAAAAGATCGAGCAGCAGATGGACGAAACGGAGACATCTGCTTCGAACAAAGAAGCCTACGCATTCAAGTACACCGGGCAGAATGTGGACAAAGCGTTCGTTGGGAAGGTGACGCAGCTTCTGGTGGGCAATGGAATCCCCAACTTTCTCTTCGGTGACATGATGTTCCGTTTCTTTGGATGTGAGACTGACGTGCTCAGCATCAATCTCTCGATTCCGGATGAGCTCATGGACGAGGCGGTCCGAGTCTTGCGCCAGGCGGGCTTTTACGACGGTCCCATCGAGCCCTTTGAGGTTGAGGGATCCCACTGTTTCCTAGATTCCCGATCGCACCGATTGCACGCATTCAATCCCAAGATCAAGCGCCTCGAACCTGATGTGCCAACCACCTGGCCTTTGCGGGATGCCTTTCGGTAAATAGCCCCCGGTCTACCGTTCTGTATAATTTGTGGGCAGAGTTCCACTTTTCTTAATTTAATTGATGATCCGAATCTAAAAATATTTGTACCAACTAATCAACAGTTCGTTTGTCTCTTCCATCGATTTGTCGGTCGGATCCTGAATTTCTCGACCGGCCGGCATCGTGCAAGGTGAATGGAGACGACATTCCGAAAATAAATGTGGACATTACTCCGACCCCCCCCTCCTCCCTTGAAAACCCACGACATAACTGACAACACGCCTAACACACCTTGATCAGTTGAAAATCCACCTCCCTCCCCTTCTCATTAACAATCATTTGCGGACTTCGATCAATTCTCAAGCGACCGACGAGGACATCTGATCACGTGTTCGAACTTGCTCTGGGTGGAAAGGCGCCCCACAGCCCACAGCCGGCCCGAGCATTCTCAATCAACGTTCAATATCCACTTCAGCTCTTTTCTGCCCTCGGGGCCTCTCCAGCTCAGAAGCTCTTGAAGCTTACCGATACAGGAGAATAGAGACCGTTTGTGGTAGGTCATCCATCGAAGTCGATCTGCGTCACGTACCCGCACACCCCGCTGCGTATTTCTGTGATGGGATGCGAGAAGAGCCTCGACCTCCTTCGCGATCGTGCGACTATTTTCCCCCGGGAGCAAACACCCCTTCGTACACCGGGCGACCATGATCGTCAGGGATGTTTCTGCAGATGCATATGGAACCATGTCCACATCGAGAATATCGTATAGGTGGCGCATTTCTCCGATTATTTGTCTTACTAGCGGCGCGTGGAGGTAGAGTAGTTCGTCTGCGATTGTGGACGAGGCGTTTTGAGAAAATGGAATTTGATCCGTGTATCTTGGCATCTCAACTGGCCGTTTTTGATATGGAACTCGGTGGGCCGTGACTGGACCAACAGCCTCTTGAACCTCCAGTCCACGTTTCCAAGATCGTGGTTGCCATCATTCTCCCGTTGCTCGAATAGGATTTCCACTGCGTACCGCTGGGGAAGCTGTCAGTAACGGGCGGCCGCGAATAAGTGGCAGCTGCAATGGGATTCAAGTTTTCGAGCTCCCTAGAATTGGTAGATCCCGGTCTAAACTGGTCGGAGTATACCCTTCGCCATCGTGTTCCGGATATCCTAGGGAGCCGTGTCACACTTGAAGACGCATGTCTCTATTCAGTCGTGCTGGTGGCTAGGAGCGAGCTCGAGATGAGCGTTGAACAAGATCTCACTGGGTTCAAAGTAATTTGCCTGATTGATGTTCAATGTTCAGGCCTTTGGCGTTGGATGTTTCATGTGTTGTCTTGTGATACATACTTCAAAAAGCGTTTGTCCAGGCATCCCAAGATGCGGTGGGTGGACTTTGGGGAACACTTCTGGTTGAACATGCGAAAACACAAAGAAGAAGAGACGAAAGAGAAAGGCGAGGGAAAAGAACCAAGGAACAATCGAAGAGAGTCTGTGGGGCATTTACATGACGAGCCCTGGTGCCTTGAATCCATCTCTGCAGCTCTGGCCTAGGCAATCTGCCGTTAAATGCCTGCTGTGAACATCTTTGTTGGCGGAATTGGATCTGTCCTTCTTGGGGATCTGCATGGAGGATGTTGTGTGTCGAGATTGAACATGTGTGACTACAACCAGCAGTAGAAGTCGAATGAATAGTGTCCTCTCAACCAGGACAATGAAGCTTCTGATTGCGCTTCCTGCCAGAAGTCCCAGTTGAGGTAATCGGTGAAAGTGAGAAGTAACACATGGTTCAATCAATTGCCGTCCAGTCCGCCTTTGGACCACCATAATGAGATCTCGTCACTTTCCTGAGTGGTTTGATGATCTTGCATCATGCTGCCAACGAGGGAAACTGGCTGTCGTTGGGTCAGGGCAATCAGTGATGTAAGCAGGCAAGGTGATGACTATGGGATGCCTGTAGGAGATGAATTCATGATCGACAAGTGTATTGTACATACTCGTTATGTAGTCAAGAGATAACTTATAATTAGAATTGCTTGTGGTTTGATGAAGATCTTCAGGATGACCTATGGTTCCGTGGTGAAGGCTCGGAGAGTGGCCGTTGAGGGAGGGTCGGACGGACTGGGAATGACTAAGTCTTCCTCTAGGCTGGATGGAGCTGAGCCAGAGACGCCTTGCCTGATTTAGATTTCCAGATGAAGCTTGTACGGATCGGGAAAGGGGCAATGGAGCGGCTTCCCGCAGCACCAGCCAATCAGTGTGTGCCCCCCGCAAATGCCAGACCTCTCACACCAATCACCAGACTCAATAATTACGCCGCCGACATCAAGGGCCGGCTGGGCTGAAGTCATGATCGGCAATGCGCAACCGGCTTTTCGATGGCCAGCCCAGCCTTACTACTAGTACTAGTACTAGTTATACTCATACTACGTAGTGAGAATTGACCTTTTGGTCCCTTACTATGCTAAGCTGCCAGGTGCTGTCTCCTACGCACCCTACCTACTCATAGTTTAAGCTGTTCCTGCCCCACACGCAATTGCTCCAGATTCCCAGACGTATGGTGCCCAGACCAGATACTCCATCTTGACTGGACAGACGGATACCCCCTCCCCCCTTTCCCGCGGCGGGTCGAGGCTTGCCTGAAGTGTTGAATTTCGGACGGGATGATAGACATGCAAAACTGCCTGGTGTCGACCAGAACCTGCCGATCTAGGGCTGACCATCGATTAGCACATCACGACGTCATGTCCTCGCCGGCCTCTGGTGAATTCACAAGTCAAACAAACAGTTGTACCAAGGCTCGATTCGTAAAGGTGGTGCGTGGTATTCACCAGCCTAACTTACTAACTACGTAGCCTTACGTCATATGTCCTGTCCACTTCGTTTCTCCCCCCAGGCAACAAGCTATATAATCCTCCCAAATTCAGCTCCAATCCATCTCCAGAACATCTTCGATTAGCTCACTATCACAACAAACACCACAATCAAAGCAACATCCAACAAACACCAACCACATCCCTCTTCATCACTTCTCTACATCTATCAACTGAAATCATCCATCATGTCGAACATCATCCACAAGGTCAAGGACGTGGTCACCGGTCACCACCACGAGAACAAGACCGAGAACACTTCCTCCGACAACCACGGTCCTCACAGCTCCAAGATGGCCAACAAGTTGGACCCTCGCGTCGACAGTGATGCTGGTAAGTACAAAGCAACCCCTTTCGGAGAAAGAGTTCGTGCTAACGTGCCATTCTCAAGACAACCGTGCTCGCCACGAGGCCATGGGCGGTGCCCAGGGCCCTCACGAGTCCAACATGGCCAACAAGGCTGACCCTCGCGTCGACTCTGACCGTGACCACCGCGCTCACCCCACTTCCACTACCACCGGAGCCGGCTACGGTGGCAGCACCACTGCTGGTGGCTACAGCGGCAGCACCAACGCTGGTCCTCACAGCTCCAACATGGCTAACAAGGCCGACCCCCGTGTTGACTCTGACCGCGACAACCGTGCTCGCCACGAAGCCCTCGGCGGAGCTCAGGGCCCTCACTCGTCCAGCATGGCCAACAAGATGGACCCTCGCGTCGACTCGGACCGTGACAACCGTGCTGCTCACCACCACTCCACCACCTCGACCGGCGCTGCCTACGGCGGAGCCCCCACCGGTCCCGGCGCCTACGGGTCTTCCACCGGTGCCGCAGGCTACGGTGCCGGCCCGACCACCACCACCACCACCACCGGCTTCGGCGGCGGCAGCACCAACGCCGGCCCTCACAGCTCCAACATAATGAACAAGGCCGACCCTCGCATCGACTCCGACCTCGACAACCGCGCCCGTCACCAGGGTATGGCCAGCAGCAGCTACAACACTGGAGCCACCGCCGGCCCCCACCGCTCTGACATGGCCAACAAGATGGATCCCCGCGTGGACTCCGACTTGGACAACCGTGGCACCCTTGGTACCCAGCGTGGGTTCTAAGTTGATCCAGCATGAGAGACACTTAGAGAGATGCAAAGACATAAAGAAGAGGAAACGTTGGGGAAAAGTTGAAGAAATCGCTTTATCTCTCGATCCCTTCATTTGTGTTCCCACCTAATGATGCTGTTATGACCCGTTGATATGCCTGCCTACGTGCGCTTGCTTTTGTGACCCCTTGTCGCTCTTGTTTGATACCAAGCAAGTTTAATGATGCCCCCCCTTGTTTCTCTTTCCTTACCATGTACTTTACCAAGATTGATATGCTATCAACTGAATGAAATATCGAAGATAAAAAAAATAAGGTTTTGTTTCGTTCGTATTAGTTTCTTCGACGGAGTTCAAAGCAAGTGGCTCTGAATCATCTCCGAATAAGCCCGAACCCACACCCTCGGTAAACAAGGTAGATATTACTAGGTAGGTACCAGACGCTACGCCCCCTTCCCCCTCCCCGTCCTCTCGCCCATCCCAAATTCCAAGATTCCAGGATACTGGATGTGGTATGTATGCATGACTTCATCCCCCTCAAACCCTAGTCGTATTCAATATGGCATGCACACAGGTTGAAATCAGGTAGGTGGGGTTTAGGATTCACGGAACGACTTATGCTTAACCTTCCCCCCCCCCCCCCCCTCCTACTCGTATTATTCCTTGCTGCGTGACATTGCTCCTGTCGCGAGCAGAGTGGAGTTCACTGATCCTGATCGTGTTGTCTGGATTTGATGCTTCCTTTTTAAATAGTGAAGGGTGGAGGGGGTGGGGTGGAGGGGAACTGAGCGCGGGGATGCACAGACCAAAGGTCACACACACTTATCAATACTCAATGTCTCCCTCCGTAAGCAGGTCCTATAGAATAGACGCCAAGATCGAACCAAGACAGAATGTCAAGTTACACGGGAACTTGGGGAATGAAGTACTGTACTGTGCTGTGCTGTGGATGGCTAGGATTCAGGACTCGGTGGGTGGTGTGGCATTTTGCGGGTAAGACCTGCGGTTCGGTTAGGCCATCAGGCGGCTGGCGGCCTTTGCTTGCATATATCTTTAGATCGGGACTGGGTGGGCCATGGGTAGATGCATCATGCGCGTCAGAGAGATTATCTCGCTCCTCTGCAGACAAACGGGTGAAACTGGTTCTTTGTTGGGGTGAGTGAGACATGTTACGCAGACTTTATGCGGCCTACCAACACACCTTATTTCAACGATGAGTGGAAGATGAATTCAATATGCAGGCGTTTCAACTACCGGACGAGTATGTATGTACACTTTCACCATAAACACCCACACAAATTAGAGGAATTAGAGACAACAAATGATCCGGCTCCGGGTAATCCTTCTGAATGCACGTGGTCTTCGAGACTTGGAGCGAAGCAAGATGGCTCGATCATCGGCCGTTCCAGAGGATACCGTTCTCAAGGTCGGATTGGAAGAGTAAAAGAAAGGGTTGCTTCAGAATGGGTATAAGTCATATCAACGGGGTGGACCGCAATGCTCGATGCTTAGGCTGAAAAGAAGAGAAAAACATGATGGACGATGATGATGAGAACGACGAGGATGACAGTGGCTTGAACGGAAATGCAAACGGAAAATGAAAGAGCGCGACAGTTGCGATAATGGCCGTGATCACAACAAATGCAAATTTCGCTAGAGCAAAGGGTTCGCTCAATGCAGAACAAATCCCCCGAAATGCAGCGTGGTGGAACCTAGGCTAGGGCATTGCAGCCCGGCCGTCGAGGGCCAACGGGCCCGAATCATTTAACGGCGTCAGAGGGTTCTCGTCCGACGACTCAGAGCGCACGGGCGTTTCAGCACGCAATTGAGCCGGGCGAGTTTGAGCGGACGAGGGCGACTGGGTCAACGACTGCCAGCCGGGAACTTCATTGTTGCCATTGGACGGGACAGAATCAGGATTCGATGTAGGCGCCGGCGGCTGGGAGGAATTATCATCCGACGCATCTAAATCTTGAAGCCGCATATTCTCAATATTGGCGGCCAGTCCTGCCTCGAGGGGGAGTCGAGTCTCGGGGTGACGCTCATCACCAGAAGTCCGCGAGGGTTGTGTGATAGCGTTGGGGTCCGGTTGAGGGGTATGTGTCTCCGACCGAGCGGGTTCCAGGGCGTCGGGCTTATCTTCCGCAGAAGCGGATTTCGATTCCTCTTGCTCCTCAAAGTCGTTGGTATCGTCTACCTCCGCACTTAAATCGGTGTAGGCACGGCAGTTGGGGCATTGGAACATGGGATAGTCGGGTGTATGGATCAGGCGACTGACACATTTGTAGTGCCAGACGTGGGCACACGCGGCCATGAAGAGGCACTGGTAAGGGCGCTTCAAACCTTGTTAGCGATGGCAATTCCAGATGAAGACGTTGATAACCTACTAGAACAGATCCCAGGCAGATGGAGCATTCTCGACATCCAGAGTAATCCGCGGTGTCCCCCTTTCCAAGATTCTTGATAAGATTCTCGGTGTTTTTGCTATTTCTCCGTCAGCTTCATTCAGATCACATCGGTCACTCTAAGCATCTTCACATACTTGAATTCATTGGGCTGCTGCTGCCAAGACCGATTGCATTCGATCCGTATGCGGACACAGCGAAAGATCATTTCCTCGCCACCGCGGAAGTCAATCCCTAACTGCACAATATCCCCATCCTTGATGGTATAAAGTCGGGAGGCGATGTTCGGCTGGCTCAGTCGCATGTGGTTGAGAAAGGTGCCTGACGAACTTCCGACATCCTTGACATGCCACTGTCCGTTCAGATACATGAACTCGCAGTGTTTGCGACTCACGACCTTTGACTTGAACCCGACAGGGGCATCGGAAGGCTCTGTGGGGTTGGCCACGGGCGTGCCATCCCGCTCCGAGTATCGCCCAACACGAATAACACAACTATCGGATGGTAATGTGCGAGAGATTGGGATGAAAGGCAATGAAGGGCGGCTGCTGGCGTGCGAGTCTTGGTGGGGAAAGAAACGGATGGTGGCTTTTTGTTTCGGTCGCGGGGACGAAGTACACGGGCTTTCGGACACGACTGGATCGGGACTCTCAAGGGCGCCAGGCTGGATGTTCCCTGCGCTCGACACCTCCCCGTTAGGCCTCGCCTCGACGGCCTGTGATGAACCTCGGGGTCGCGCCATGATTTCCTGTGTCTGGTTCCCAGTGGCAGTGGCCGTCTCGTTGCGAAGAGGGGAGTTGGACGATTCTGTCGGGGATGGCTGGGAGCGCAAGTCAAGTTCGAGGCCACGGTAGCTGGGGGAAAAAACCGAGCTATAGCGGGCGAACGTGGACTGATGTTCACTTTCGGGACATGGGGCCCGGGTGGTTGTCCCCACTGTCGAGGTCAAAGAATCGGGTCCGGTGGAGGCGGCTGAAAACCAAGAAACTCGACTACCGAGAGTATGACGACGCGAAACCCGCTGGCTGTTGGTGGACGAGGAGGAAGAGGAGGCGACACTGGGTTGCTGTTGTTGTTGTTGTGGTTGTTGCGGAGGAAGGGAAGAAAAATGAAGTTGAGTGTAGGCACGCAGTTGACTAAGGCGACGGAGAGGACGTAAACGAGAGTCGGAGGAGGGAAGAGGAGAGGGAGAGGAGGGGAGGAGGTTGGAGGAGGGAGAGGCGGAGGCGGAAACGGAAACAGAAGACATTGGAGGGGGTGGTGGTTTTAGTAATAAAAGGTGGTGGTCACGGATTTCTTGTTGGTCGGGCTGGGCTGCACTGGGTCCGGCGGGAGGACTGACAAGATAGTAATAATCATTCAATCATTTAATCAATCACCAGTCCGAAAGAAGAGAAAAGAGTATGTGTGCGTGTGTGCGTGTGTGTGTATGCAGTATATATATGTTTGTTCCAGAAAACAAAGCACAGTTATCAATGGCAATGAACAAGAGATCCTCCCGATCGATCCCTGGACGATGGATGGAGCGGCCAAAACTGGATCTCGTGCGATCAGCGCGACAGCCCTAAATTGGGATCTTCTGCGCCAGTCAGTGGTTCCGATCGGTTCGGTGAATGAATGCGCTTCTCAAAGATGATATCTATGCTCCAATGCGACACGCGGAAGAGCGCAAGGAAAGGGAGGGGAAGGAGGAGAAAGAGACAGGGAGAGAGAGAAACAGCGCGCGCGCGAGCGAGAGAGAAGGAGAGAAAAGAAAGTCAGGAGAGCGAGAACAGACGAGAAGAACAAGAACACGACCAGAACCGGGCAATAATGAATGATTGATTAAATGATTGAATGAAACTGGAATGCCGGAAAGAGATGGCCACCATGCGAGTCAAATGGTAAGATCGACTGCCAGTGGGGCGAGTGGAATGCAGACTATGGACTATGGGCTAATGTGTACGGGCGCAGAGAGGTGAGAGGTGAGAGGTGAGAGGCAGGGAAAGGAAGACGATGAAGATGAAATAGATTCATCGCACCATTTTGATGAGTTTCAACCCCTCTCTTCATCCCGTCCTAGAAGATCCATGGAACTTAGTACCTACTTCGTACACTGACTGCTCTGGGTTTGCTGTTCTTCACGCACTCCAACCCAGGAACTACTCGCTGCTACTCGAGTGAGTTGACTACTTCTTACCTCACTCCTTAAGTTCAAAGGACCATCCAAAGGACCGTCTGTTCGGAGGATTTCCCCTTGGACGCATTAATGGATACCTTAGTTCCTGCACACCCAGCAAAGATCCACCGATTGAATCCTCAAACATTGCCCAACGGAGTATTTCCATGGGCTCCATATCTTTGGGTGAGAACCACTGAATCCGAAAGAAAGTCTTGGCCTTTACCGCCACAGCTCGCTTCATTCCTACCAGGCACGGATGCGGCAAGCCACGCAGGGAGAAGCTACGAGTTATCAGTGGAGGTGGTGAAGTGATAGACGTCTGATTACAGCAGTGGCCCAGAATCTCAGGCTGGATTAGCTTTGCGGGGGAGGAACTGAGCGCAAGCTACCTGCCTCTGCTTGTTCGCCTCTCGGTCCGGTCACGGGCGCGGCCCTCCATGTGATGCAGCCATCGGCCGGGATCGTCTCACGTGGAAGCGCAGCACACGCCTGTCCATTGGCGATCATCGAGGGTCGCGCGGGGGGTGGACTGGCATCCCTCTGGCTGGTGCTGGGAGACATCCTTAGTGGGGTTGATTACCGTGAAGGGTGGACAGAACATCAACTAGATGGAGACGACAAACCGGGGTGGCTTGGTCGGTTGATCACCTCGACAGCTGCGTCCCGTCTATCTCGTTGAGACCATTTAATAATTCAGACCTTTTTTAGGCATGGGAATAAACAATGCAATGCGAGACATATATGAGAGCGCGCCCCGCTGGTATGAGAGCAAGCGTCTCGGCTGCAACCACCCGAGCAATATATATATGTGATGGTGGGGGCACCAGCTGGGTCATCCACCATCTGTCTGGTGATTGATCATGTTGCAACCCTTCGGGTGAACTCAGGTTGCTGTATAGAACTTCACCGTCTGAACATCGTGCGAAATAGGTTTCACCGCAACTCGGACTAGTCGAGCTGGTCGACCGCGAAGAATGTCAACCCAAGACCAGTGGCGCAATTGGCCCTGGGTACTGGGTAGTAGTGATCATGGAGTGAACCGTTAGCTTCCGAGGTGGAACCGGGGCAAAGCTGTCCCCATGATAACGAGGGAATCGGTGAAGGACGAGGAGGGTGCGATTGGTTCGCTTGAAGGAAGAGGACGTTTTCGCCGCTTATAGAATTGGTAGAGACTTTGACTATCACTTAGTGAACCATAAGAGCCATAATAAGGGTGGTTTTGAATTGAGTTGCGATTCAAAGATCAACCCAGCAAGAAGCGGTGGGAGAAGGAAGGAAGACAGAAAGAAGAGATGACGAGATGACGATGACGGAGAGAGGGAAAGATAAACAATAGTCAGACCCTGCTATAACAGAGTCACAAAGTAGTACGTAATTCGGTCTCCGTAGAAGTTGGGGAACCTGGAACTTGAAATCGTCTGGTCAATTGGATGGACATATTCATGGATAGTGCAGTATCGTTGCAGTTGCAGGTGGTTGTTCCTGAGAAGGAAGCCTTAGAGGTGAGGAATTTAGTTATTTACTGAGTACTGAGTAATATCTGTAGACTGATTGTAAAGATCTCCGACCGGTGGAGCTTTCTCAGACTGGCAGATGATGGAGTGCGCACTGCGTACTCTTGCCTGCTTACTGTAATTGCCTGCTTGCTTTGCTTTGCTTGGCTTCCTACCAAACTCCACTATCGTAATGTAATTAACTACACAGTACTCCGTACCTTAGCTAGTCCACGGTTAATTTACCTACTGCTACAACTGCTGCTGCTGCAGCAGCTCCTCAGTGACTGACTTACCCGCTACTGCGAGCTGCCGTCTCTTTCTCTTCTCCAGTTCTTCTTCTTCCTCCTCCTCCTCTCTTTCCCTTCCCCATTCCCCAAGCTCTCTCTCTCTCTCTCTCCCTCCCCCAACTCCCTTCTCCCCCCTCCCCATTTCTCTTTCTCTTCTCTTTGATCATTGAATCCGATCTTCTCCCCTCACCATCCTCTTGTCCGATCGGGCCACTTTTCCATGTCCGTATAAAAGCGACCGCTGGACTAGTAGGGAACATAGGGACAGGGACAAAGAAACTTGGACACTTCTGCTCTCTCATCAACCTTCCCATCCGCCGCTTTCTCTATCTAAAAGTGGTGCTCACTAACCGAACTTGACCATCCATCCTGCCGCCTCGCAATCTCCCAGCCGCTAGTATCAGCAGAGCCTCCCCCCCCCCCGGCCCCTTCTTTGTTGTTCTATCGCCCATTCGATCTTTCCTCCTTCATCCTATCGATCCCCGATCGTTAATCTCTATTGCGAGCTATTCTTGTCCATACAAGTATACCGCCTTGTTTGTGCTTGATGCAACAAGGAAAGCAACAAGGAGGCAAGAATACCCAGACGAGTGGCTCTCCCTCTGTCTACGATCGTACTTAGGCGTCCTATCGCCATTTGTCGTCCTTGAAGTCATTGCTTGCGGGGCCTCTTCCTGGTCCTGCGGGCTTCTACAACTAAAGACATGAGTGGAATTACGAGCGCTTGTTTGTCCTGCTTATCGACAGTGGACCGTTGGTGCCATATCTCGGCATGCCTCGGTCCGATCGGTGGTCGCTCTAGGGATGGGATTTATGAATCCACTTTGGCAGACAATGAACGCGAAGCAGTCTCTGACTTACTGCAGTTTCTCGATGCGGTAAGCTCCGTCCTCTCTCACGCCGTCAACTTCTCTCTGGGGGATCACTCACACATGTACGGCAGCAACAACGTCAAGAGATCGATTTCTTCAATGGCGAGCCTCTTCGGGCTTTGAGCACTTTGGTGTATTCCGACAATGTAGAACTTCAGCGAAGTGCAAGTTTGACCTTTGCTGAGGTTACAGAGCGAGGTACGTACGAGGCGCATAGAATTGATTACAGCAAGGAGCTGACGGCTGAGTTACCCGATCATAGATGTACGCGAAGTCGATCGGGACACTCTCGAGCCTATCCTTTTCTTACTGCAGAGCTCCGACATCGAAGTGCAACGGGCGGCCAGTGCAGCACTGGGAAACTTGGCTGTGAACGGTAGACCCTTCCCTTCCCTTCCTCAACAATCGCGGTTGCTAATTCGGTCCAGCGGAGAACAAGGTCTCGATCGTCGCGTTGGGAGGTCTGGCTCCTCTAATACGGCAGATGATGTCCCCTAATGTCGAGGTCCAATGTAATGCGGTTGGTTGTATCACGAACCTGGCTACCCATGAGGATAACAAGGCCAAAATCGCCCGCTCCGGCGCATTGGGCCCATTGATCCGGCTGGCGAAATCGAAGGACATGCGAGTACAGCGTAATGCGACTGGCGCGCTGCTGAATATGACACACTCGGGTCAGACACCTCACTACAATAGCGACAGCCTTACCTCGCTAACAGAATGCGCAGATGACAACCGACAACAACTCGTCAACGCAGGCGCCATTCCTGTTCTGGTCCAATTGCTATCCTCCTCCGATGTTGATGTACAATATTACTGCACTACTGCCTTGAGCAATATCGCCGTCGACTCGTCGAACCGCAAGCGACTAGCGCAGACTGAGTCTCGATTAGTCCAGTCGCTTGTGCATCTCATGGATTCCTCGACACCAAAGGTCCAATGCCAAGCTGCTCTGGCATTGCGCAACCTGGCTTCTGATGAAAAATATCAGCTTGAGATTGTGCGCGCGAAGGGACTTTCGCCGCTTTTACGACTCTTGCAGTCCTCTTACCTGCCCCTGATCCTCTCCGCCGTCGCATGCATTCGCAACATCTCCATACACCCCCTCAACGAATCTCCCATCATCGACGCGGGATTTCTCAAACCTCTAGTCGATTTGCTCGGCTCGACCGACAATGAGGAGATACAATGTCATGCCATCTCGACGCTGCGGAATTTGGCGGCAAGCTCTGACCGTAACAAGGAGCTCGTCCTTCAGGCTGGAGCGGTTCAAAAGTGCAAGGACTTGGTTCTGCGTGTACCTCTTAGCGTACAATCTGAGATGACGGCTGCGATCGCTGTGCTGGCCCTCAGCGACGAATTGAAGCCTCATCTTCTGAACCTTGGTGTCTTTGACGTTTTGATCCCTCTCACCGAGTCGGAGAGCATTGAGGTGCAAGGAAACAGTGCCGCAGCCCTGGGCAATCTCTCATCCAAAGGTATGTGAGCCGCTAGTCTACGGGCCTCATAATACGGATTATGTAGACTAACGTGCGATAGTGGGAGATTATTCGATTTTCGTGCGCGACTGGGCGGATCCTAACGGTGGCATTCACGGCTACCTGAGCCGGTTTCTGGCAAGCGGCGACCCGACATTCCAGCACATCGCTATCTGGACTTTGCTACAACTTCTCGAATCTGATGACCAGAGACTGATTGGGTACATTGCCAAATCGGATGATATTGTTCAGATGGTCAAGTCGATCTCTGATAAGAACATCGAATCTGACGAAGAAGATGCAGATGAGGGTGAAGGCGAGGTCATTGCGCTGGCACGGCGATGCCTCGAGTTCCTGGGGAGTGGTCACAAGCAGACCCTTGTAGAAGGCTAATTTAATTTCGTCTTTTCGAGCGCTGACGCCGGTTTTCGAAGCTCACTACTTCTGTCTTCTTTTTTCTACCTGATAATCATTCGATTCTTCCCCGTGTCTTCTGTCTTACCTACTATACCTTGAGTGTCCCTGTTATGTGGATGTTTTGCTACAATGACCTATATCTGTCACAGGTGTTAAGCGAGCATATGATTCGGTGTCACTTATCTATTATTTTATCATGTCAGCGAGCATTAGGTGTGAGTGATGAAACTGATTTGCTTTTGTTGGGAAATGTGACCTGCAGTTGCTCCTGGGTCACATACGAGTCATCTGCGCACATACGAGTCATCTGCGACTAACGCTGTATTTACTATGTACCTAAGAGCAGATCTCGATCGTATCATTTATCCATAGTTGATTTGATTAGCTTTTTATCATTAACGACATTGGAGCGATGATGTCATGTGTAAATGCGAATGCTCGTATCTTCCTGTGTTTGTTCTGTATGTCCATCCATAGCTGAGCGGGGAAAGAGTTTCTCCCGTCCGGAGCTCCGCCAAACTGAAAAAAGTAGTCAAGCTCTGCGGCGGTTCATCATTCCACTCCTGCCGAACAACAGACAGCCTTCCCTTCTACCATTCATTCTTCGGCTGCATCAGTTGCTTCTCGGCCCGAATGGCGAGCACACTACCAACTTTGGCCATTCCAGGTCAGCGCCTGGCCCCTGTGAGCTCTTACGCCGCGGGCCCCGGAACTCATGTGCAGAATGCGAACATCTACGCCTCAATCGCCGGTCCCGTTCTCGTCAGCCCCGCCAGCTCCAAAACCGCCAAGTCCACCCTGAGCGTCTCTCGCAGCCCCCTCCGCAAAGCTGCTCCTGCTGCCTCTCCGTCCGCACCAAAGTCCACCGCTCCCGGCCCCTCCAAACCACGGTACAACACCCTCCCCGCTGTCGACTCGATTGTGCTCGCGCGCGTGACGCGCGTACAGAAGCGACAGGCCACGGTCTCCATCCTCGTCGTGCTCGACGAGTCAGCCAGCAACAATAAGTCGGGGCCGCAGCCCACCACCACGACGACAACCCCCACCGGCGGTTCTTCGGACAACGACAACATCGAAGCGATCCTCTCCTCCGCCGCCAACCCGGAGAACCACAGCAACTCGGATGAGCTGCGGTTCCAGGCTCTCATTCGCAAGGAGGACGTCCGGGCCGTCGAGAAGGACCGCGTGGTCATGGACGAGATGTTCCGCGTGGGCGACATCGTGCGCGGCACTGTGATCTCCTTGGGCGACCAGAGCTTCTATTACCTCACGACGGCGCGCAACGACCTCGGGGTGGTGATGGCTCGCAGCGAGGCGGGCAATATGATGTTCCCTGTTAGTTGGAAGGAGATGCGGGATCCTGTCACGGGAGCTGCGGAGCTGAGGAAGGTTGCGCGGCCTTTTTGAGGCTCCTGCGTGATTGTTTGACGATGATTATGATTATGATAATGATGAAGTCGATGGAGTGGTGGATGGCTGGATGGGGTGGGACTGCGACAAAGGGACGCTCGGCTTGGCTGAGTCTTGAGCTTTCTGGGTGCAGGTGCACCAAGCCCGTCTGTCTGTCCGCATTTCATCTTGTCTTGTCTTGTCTTGCCTTCCGGAATGGTCCCATGAATGATTTCGCCTCAAACCATACCAACTCCTCTTCCCGAGAGGTCGGCTACCGGCTACAGTACAGCGGTTTGCTGGTCTTAGCTGGGAGTGGAAGCTCCTGGAACTTGGGGATGCCTCTTGTTTCGCGTGAGCATGGCTGGGGGCTGGTTGTGGGACTTGGATGGGAAACTTTGTTCGAGAAGGAAGTCTCTAGTCGCAGGCACAATCACTCTATCCCTGCTGGCATGCGGACCCCCGGTGTTCGGACCTGCACAACGTGCTCCAGGCTGCGGTTTGCGCCGTCTCAAGCTTGCTACATAACAATGGTACCGTTGAGACTGGTGTCGCAGGAACTTGGAATGTTGGCACTCTCGAGTGGCGGGTAGGATGGGCAAGAATTCACGCGACTGTACATATGGCAGTGCACCTTGCACCAAGCGACTCCGCTCAGGGCAATTCAAAACATGGTGGAATCGAGGCTTCTTGCATTAGGATTGAATCTAGAATAGAGTATATCTGAATCAACCGAAGTGTTAGCCACTTTTCCTGTTTGCGGAAATAGGTACTATTCGTATATCATTAATTCGATATTCTGATGCTTGGGGATTTGACACTAAAGTTGATGATGGTTTCAGCACACAATTCTGCTTCACTGGATTACTGAGTAGAATAGAACTATGTGCCACTCGAACTTGAGAGATCAAAGCACTGACCGATGACGTGCACATACCATCAATAGCATGCAAGACCTCCTAGGGTAGCGTAGTACTCTCCCATCTTTATATTCCAAGCTTCTGTTGGCATGATTACACCAACCACCGAGCGACCCGATCGTATCATACTATTTGAACAACAACAACAACACAAAGCACCAACCCTTGAAGACGATTTCATTTCTAAAACCTATACACAGCTCCCACCCACGCCCCCAAAAGATCTAAAGATCTACTTCTTCAAAGTCTTCTGCTTCTCGGCATCAATCAACTTTCGGCCCTGCACGACCAAGCCCTTCCGCCGGCGCACGGCATCCATGTACCGCTTAGCGACGTTCTCGCGGTCGGCCAACTCGCCCAGATCCTCGAGCTCCTCCTCGGTGGCGGGCACCCAGAAGGGGTCCTCGTCGAGGGCCTCGTAGCCCGCGAAGATCAGCTGCGGCTGGGCGGCGCCCGACGTGCGCTTGCGGATCTCGTCGGCGAACCCGAACGACTCGGCCACGGGGAGAAGGGCCAGGATCGTGAAGAACGGGGTGCCTTCCTTCATCGTTTCGGAGAGGATGCGGCCCCGGCGGCGGGTGATGACGCCGTAGACGCGGCCTAGGACTTCGGCTATTCCGGGGGGGTTAGCTTTGTGTTTGAGAAATTTTGGGGGTGGGGGTGGGGGTAACACGGTTTTTTTTTGTGAAGGGGAGGGGGGGATAACATACTCGACGCTTGAATCTCACAACTATACATGGCAAGCATGATGCGGGGACTCCAATCTAGGAATCCCTGCGAGATACTCTCGCGGACCAGGCGGATGGCTTCACCCGTCAGCCGGCCTAGATCGAGGTCTTCGCCGTTGGTGGAGGTCGCGGAGAGTTCTTCTAAGAATACGGCGACGCCTTGCATGGGTTCCTGGCAGAGGGGCCCTTGGCCCGTTGCGAGTTGGAAGGCGTACGCGATCTTGTCGTTGAAGTCGCGGACGATCAGGGCCTCGCGGTTGTTGGTGGTGTCTGCGGTGACGGTGGGTTGCTGTTTGGGGTCGTCGAGGAGGCTTTGGGGGGGCTGAATGTTAGTTATGTGTGCTTTATTATGAGGTTTGAGGGGGTGGGGGCTGGTGGAAGAAAAGGGCGCTGCTGGCTGCTGCTGGCTGGACTTACAATTTCTCGCAGGTGTTCACGGTTGTAGCATCCACCAGGATGTTAGGGCCAACTCGTCGGGGCCCAAAGGCCGTGATCCGGTCGACCACGTTCTTCCACAGCTCTTTGTCCTCTTTGACCTCTTCGTCGAAGATCTTGTTGAGCTCGGCGCGGAATTCCTGCAGCGACAGGAGAGTCGCCTCGCGGGCTTCCTCGGTGGTGGCTTCGCTGGCTTCCACGGGCTGGCTGCTCTCCACCGTACCTTCGGTGTCGGTGCCACCGGATTTGTTCTCCGCAGCAGTTCGTTTCTGAGTTTGCAGTCGCTTGATGGTCCCCACGTGCTTGGAAAAGAACTCCGTGACAGCCGATGGCAGGGGCACCACACGCAGTCGCATGGTCAGTTGCTTCGAGGGCGACACGGCCAGGATGCCGCCGCGGCCGAGCTCGGGGTTCTTGGGTGCGGCCATCTCCGGGGCGCTGATGATCGTCTCGCGGTAGGGCACGATGGTCTGACCGGTTTGGATGTCACATTTGGCGAAACGCTCGCGCAGGTCCTTCAAGCAACGTTCTAAGTGCAGTTCACCAGCTGTCAGGATCACATGCTCACCGCTGTCGAGGACCTCGTATTGCGCGCAAGGGTCACTTTGTTCGAGGAGCCGTAGGCCGGTGACCATCTTACTCAAGTCGGCCGGGTTCACAGGCTCCAGGGCAACGCGGACGATGGGAGGAGTGTTCAACGAAACACCCGCCAAGTTGATGCTACCCTCAAGTTGCGAGCAGAGCGTCCCCGTCTTCAAGACGTGGCCAGCAAGACCTCCAATACCAAAAACAACACCCGCAGGCACGGACTGGAGAGGCTCCAAGCTTCGTCCCATTAGCAGGTACAGATCGGTGACTGTAACCTTCTGGGGTTCGGGGCTGGCATGCGGGTTCTCCGGGTTGAACTTGGGAGCGATCACATACACGGAGTCTCCCACGGAGAGCGTACCCGAGTAGAGACGTGCGAACCCAATCAAATGTTCGGGGTCCTCTTTCTCCTCGAGCTCAGCTGGCGCATCGTCAAGATAGGTCCGTTCGAGGGCGGACGTCACGCGAGAGAAATCGTCTTGCTGCTGACCGCCAGCTTCCGCCTGCATTTTGGCGATCTCCTCTCTCTTCTTGCGGGCTATCTCCCGCGCTTCATCCGCGGACATGGTGGTACCAGAGCGCTTCTTGCTCGAGGAGAGCTCACTCCCTGGGATGGCGACCATCTTACTGACGTAGGCCACAACTGGCTCTTTCGGCTCCGTCTTGAAGCTGATCATGGCGTCCTTCACCTTCTGGTCGACGAAGTCTGCTCCCGGGGAGTCTGCAATCAAGGCCGGTAGACGGGTTGCTTGAGCTGCGGGCGGACTGGGAAGGTATTCAATGACAGAGACCAGGACAGCGGTCGAAAGAGGCAGCCACATCGAGAACAAGGTGGTCATGATGTTCTTAGGGTCGCGGGAGCGTAGGATGTAAGGAGGAATGTTGATGTTCAGAGATTTGGTGATCTTTTCCAACAAGGCTGGATCGCTGTTGACGGTCAGTAAACGAACAAGGGACCGTGAACAGGTAACTTCTCTTACCCCCGCCCTGAACCTCCGCCAGTCGTCGCTTCGTATGCTGCCCAGATACTGTCCAGCACAAGCTGAACGAACATCGGCTTGAGAGCGCGGCCCTTCAGGTGCTTCTGCCCAAGGACTCGCTTGGTCTTGGGATCCAGATAATAGTCTCCCCAGAGGACCTTCTCCAGAATCTCACGGTTGATTCCGAGCTTCTTCTCGTAGATCACAGCGAACTGTCGAACTGTAAAGGCCCAGCCATCGACTGCACTGCAGAAGATGACGTTGTTCTTCTCTGGTGCAAAGTACAGATCCTCGTCGTCCTTCTCCTCATACTCAGTCGTTTGCTCGTCGTCGTGATCTTGTTTCTTGTTGAGGCGCTCTTCCATGCGCTCCCGCCACTGCAGGTCCTCTTCCATGCGCTCACCCTGGTAGAAACTTCCGATCACCGCATTGACCTGCTCCAGCAGCTTGCTCATATGCAAGTAGGCCTCGCCAGGGCTCATCTTCAGCTCCGTCACCAGTCGGTCGATCTTGTTGATCACCAGAATGGGCTTCAGTTGCTCCACCCAGGCTTGACGCAGCACGGTGACCGTCTGACTGCAGACGCCCTCGACAGCGTCGACCAGAACAACGGCACCGTCGCATAGGCGCGAGGCAGTCGACACTTCGCTGCTGAAATCGATGTGCCCTGGAGAATCGATCAGGTTGATCAGATACTCCTTGGGCTCGGGGGCGGCGTCGGGCGCGGGACGGCGCATCATGGAGAAGAACAGAGAGATGGCCGACGACTCCATGGTGATACCCCGGAGCTGCTCATCTGGACGGGAGTCCAGGTAGCGGATCTTGCCCGCCAGCTTGGGAGAGATAATACCATTGGTGGCAATCAGACTATCCGTCAAGGATGTTTTACCATGATCCTGTATGATATCAACTTGTAAGTCTCGAGGTCCCTTGCGGCCACAGGATCAGATTTTTTTTTAAGGCTGCTACCTACAACGTGAGCGAGAATGCAGATCTGAATGTAAACATTAGCGTTGTTCTGGCTGTGTTGCGACAAAGAAACATGAGTGCGCGAGGAAGTCCGACGTCATGTCATGCAAAGTGGGATGGTGGAGGGGTAAATTGAGACTGAACTTACATTCCGGATATCATTGGGCTTCCGTTGTAGACGAACGAGGTCATCTACATTGACAACAGGCATCTTGAAGACGGATTGGTGCTGTCACACAGCTCCCACGGTTTCAAGAGTGAGGTTCGATTGAATGAACGGATGGGTTGGTTTTTTGGTTCCGCCGTTCGCTGCGGAATTCGAGGGGGAAAAATTGTCTCGGGATTTTGGTCCTGCGTCAGGGTCCTGACTCTCTTCTTTCCACCCCGCGAACTGGAGTCAGGTATACTAGAGTAGACTGACAGAAAAGATTGTGCTTGAGATGTCTTAATAGAAGGATGAATAGGGAGTTGGTGGATTCCACGCACTTCCTGATTATTAATTGCTGCGGTTTGACAGTAACTACAATTACGGGACCGCCACTGCACATATCAAATATGCCAGCAAGGTGTCTATTCATACAGCGCAATAGAGCATTTGATCTGAGATCTAGGGTATCATCTGTTGGGCTATGTTCATGAGTCAAAATCTGTCATCATGACTCATCGTCAAACGAAAGCTTGATCTTCTTCTTCTGTTTCGCTTTTCGCACGCCCGACGAGTCTTTCTTTGTGGTGTCTTCACTCTCTGCGGCTGGGGTGTCTTCACCGATAACCTTGGCTTGTTTTCTTTTGCGTGGCCCGCCAATTTCGGCGATGTTCTGCTTGGAGGCCGATGTCTCAGCCCCAGTGTCTGATCTACTACCCTCCCCGGGCTGGCCTGCGGACTTGTTTTCGTCCTTATGATCCTTGTCGGATTGATCATCATCCTCGGAGGGTTTGTCTCCTCGCACAAGAGCTTCATATTCCTCTTTGGAGATGATGTCGTTGCTCTCTTCGTCCACGTAGGTAGGTCCATCGTCGTCGTGTTCCTCACGCGGCTTCCGTGGCCGGGCAACGGGTCTCTCAAGGCGACCCGAATTGTCCCCGTACTGATTTCTAAGTCTCTGTAGAAAAGCTGGCTCCTTGGCCTCTGCGACATGTTACTCAGAGTCCCGGATGCTGCTGGGGTCGAACGTACCGTAGGCGAGGTCTTTTGACTTGAAGGACATGATTGTGACCAGCCAGGAATGCAGTCTGTTAGCTATGCACGAGTGAGTGTAGTGAGTTTATCCATATGTACAGATATGAGGTTTGGAGTTGTTATCGAAGCAGCTCAGGACGCGGCCACAATAGCGCTTCACAGCAAAGGTGTGGGGAACCTCTTAAGTTCTAGTGTCGCGTCCACTGCTGTGACGTAGAAAGCCACGCTGTCACTCCGTAATCTGGTGAAATTTGACTTCAATGCTGTGTGGAATTTTTGTCAAACGAATTGTGATCAAGAGTCAAGGTAGCCAGAAGGCAATACTTTGTTTTCTAAAGCTCCATCGGTCGAAAAGGAGGAGCTCGAATGGTAAGGTTGAACCGCCAAGCAATCGTCAGCGATCAGGCTTGCGGTGCGGCTAATCCAGATCGGGCGAGGTCGAAAAGTCCAAAGGAGCCCGCAAGCTGCACCTTCAACCAACAACCTCCCCATCAATCATCACATTCACATAAACATGCTGTGCGCAAGTGAGTCTATGGATCTTATGCGTCTGTGTAGCTTCGATGCTGACCAAAAATTGCCAATAGTCTCAGGAGAGGCACCACAAGTGCCCGTCGTTTCGCCCAAGAGCGGTACGTTGCACCCTCTCGCGTGCGCATCAATGCGACCTACTCGTATCTGACGTCTCAGCAGGCAGTGTGTTCGAGAAGCGACTCATCGAGGCGTACATTGCGGAGAACGGCAAGGACCCCGTCAATGGGGAGGAGCTTGCCGCAGACGAACTCATCGAAGTCAAGTCCCAGCGCGTTGTCCGGCCTAGACCCCCCACCCTCACCTCGATCCCCTCATTGCTCAGCGTCTTCCAGGAGGAGTGGGATGCCCTGGCTCTTGAGACCTACACGCTACGACAGACTCTGGCACAGACCCGGCAGGAATTGAGCGCGGCGCTCTACCAGCACGATGCCGCCGTTCGGGTGATTGCTCGGTTGACGAAAGAAAGGGACGAAGCCCGCGATGCACTATCTAAGGTTACTGTCAGTGCCAAGGGCGCTGGCGAGGCTATGCAGGTGGATTCGACTGGTCTGCCCGAAGCCGTCCTAGCTCGCGTGGAAAGTACACAGGCTGCGTAAGTCTTCCGTGCCATGACCAACTGGCAGGAGCCCGCTGCTGACTCACTCGCAAACAGGCTCTCCAAGACCCGTCGCAAGCGTCCCATCCCCGAGGGCTGGGCTACGAGTGAAGCGATCTCCGCCTTCAAGCCTACCCAAACCTCCGAGACTCTCCAGCCCGGCGCAAAGACGTTGTCTGTCAACTCGTCCGGTGAATTGGCTATCGTCGGCGGCGCAGACGGTACCGCCAGTGTGTACTCCGTATCCCAGAAACAGGTGGTTCAAGCCCTGCCAGCGAGTGGACCCATCACTAGTGCTGCATGGGCTGGTGAGAAGGCTATCATTGCTTCCTCTACGGGCTCTGTCAAAGTCTTTGAGAATGGAACCGAGATTGCGAACTTCAGCTCTCACGCTGGAGCCGCCACGGCTGTGGCTGTACATGCCACTGGCGACATCGTTGCTTCCGTTGGCGCCGACAAGAGCTACGTGCTGTATGACTTGACGACGAACTCTGTTATCACCCAGATCTTTAGCGATGCTTGTAAGCAGCCCTTTGGAAGTCCCTTACTGGGTGGAATCCGACTAACGCTCGATGTTTGATCTAGCCCTCCTTTCCATTCACTTCCACCCTGATGGCCACCTCCTTGCTGCCGGTGGTCAGGATGGCCAAATCAAGATTTTCGATGTCAAGACCGGTGCTGCCGCCGCGAGCTTCGCCATGCCCGCCCCGGTGAAGGGTCTCTTCTTCTCCGAGAACGGTACTTTCTTGGCTGCCGTGGCTGAGAACTCCACCACTGTGTCCATCTGGGATCTTCGCAACGGTCAGGAGATCAAGGTGATTGAGACAGGCAGCCAGGTTGATTCTATCAACTGGGACTACACCGGACAATTCCTGCTCACGGCCGGACCCAGCGGGTTGACGGTGAACCACTACTCCAAGGCGGCCAAATCGTGGTCGGAGTCCCTGCGGAGCGCCGTACCCGCGGTGGCAGCGGTCTGGGGTTCTGCTGCTCAGAGCATTGTGGCGCTGAACACTGAGGGAGGTGTGACTCAGCTTACCGCACAGTAATTCTGTTTGATACCTGGTGAATTTGGATCCAAAATCAACAATGATTATTCTGTAATTCTAGCTGGCTGTGGTTTCATTTGATCATTTGTGAATGGCGTCTCTGCTTGGACTCTTTCTTTTTTTCGTGTTTTGCTTTTCCATCCCACGAGCCAGACCATGAACCGGATCATTAAATTCCAATGAACCAGAATAAACAGAACAAAATGAGTTTTGGTGGTGCCTGATCACATATAGAAACAAAACCGAGTTGTCACCCAAGTTTGGCCAGTTGTTGTTGGAGCGGGCAAAATCCCGGCTGAGAAAAGGTCATTGGCGCATTGGCAGCGTCACCGGTTACATACAGTCAGTGTACTCCGTAACGTTACTACTGTACATAACTTAACTATCCAACCCTTGATTAATCTGATTAATCACCACCACAGTTCAACCGGAGGAAAAGAAACCCAAGGGAGCCGATATGCCGGGACCCAGCCAAAAGCCGAAAAAACTAAAGGACTACCATTGATATGGACCTCTAACCGCTCTCAGTCCTTCACCTCCACTGCCTACTAAGCAACCATTAACTATGGCCTCCACCGTCTACCGCCGGCAATGAGGCCTAAACTCCGCCTCGGCCTTTCTTTGATAACAACCTCCCACTCTTCTCTCTCCACTTCTCTCTCATCTCTCTCTCCCCCTTTCCTCACTTCCCCTCGCTTGGGGCTTCATCTGCTGTTTCATTTTCACTCGGATGCCCATCATGAGTGACGATTCAGGTGTTCAATTTGTGACTTCTAGGCCAAGGAAGGTTGGTAGTCTCCTTCTCTCCCCGCTAGTCCGCCCATTTTGCCGCATGCCCTCAATCTTTCCCCTCAGGCGGGGTACACCCATCTCGGCCTCGTTGAGTTATCTATAACTTAACTGACCTTTTATGCAGCGACCGCATCATGAAATAGCAAGAGCTACACCCCCACAATTTTCCGGCGGCGAGTCATCATCGTCCAGGACGCTTCCTCCGCCCTCGCCACCACGACGGCGGTATCCCGGAGATGGCTTTGACTTTCGTCGGCCCATCGCATCGGCGACCCCCAACGCAGAAGAAGTCATCGACTTGACCCTGGACTCAGATCCTCCTCAGCCCAACGCAACTCACGATGTTCGGAATAACCACCAAGATCACTCCACACAAATCTCACAATCGAGGGTCCCGGTAGTGGTGGATCTGGAAGAAGAATATGAAGACTTGACGCAAGATGAACCTCCCAGCAGCCCGGAGGTACAGTTTATTGGTGCTACCGCTCGGCCTTCACGACCTCCTCCATCCTCGACGATTCCAGAATGGGCACCACAGTTATTAAGGATCTTCAACATGTCACAGGGCAGGTTCCCCGCACGACATCGAGTCTTGCGGCCACCAGATGTGGACGTATCATATATTGGAGAGCATCCAGCGGGCGCTATTGACCTGACGTTTAATTTCGACATGCGAAGACCTGACGTGAGAAGACCTGAAAGACCCCCGGCGAGCGCCTACAAGCCGCCGAGCCCTCCACCGGATGGATTCACAAGGACTCTTGAAGAGGATGACGTTGTGGTATGCCCTAACTGCGACGGGGAGCTGGGCGTTGGCGATGAGATTAGGCAGCAAACATGGGTAGCAAAGCAATGTGGACATGTACGTACCCTTCCTCGTTCCCTTCGACCATTGCAAGGCCACTACTAACGTGCACAGGTATACTGTGGCCGTTGTGCCCACCACCGCTCCAAGGCCAAATCAAAAAAGTCGTCCTCCACAAAACCATTCTCTGTATGTCAGGTGCCAGACTGTGGCAAACCAGTCAGCTCACACAAAGCCATGCTTCAAATCTATCTCTGACCCATGGTCCATCTTGCTGCATTTTTGAGGATTTGGGAGTCATGAGAACAGGTTTGCATTTGGTTGCATGTTGCTGGCGTTTAACTGCGGGGCTTCTTTCACATTCTCATAACATATGACCACGATGCATCAGGATACCCCATTTTCTTCTCATTTCTAATGTTCATCCCTCCCTTCCGCCTTTTAGTCGAAGGGTTGCACCATGTTTCTTGTCGATATCGGTCTTAAGCATTCTGGTCCGGATACGATATGCATTGGCCTTGCATATACATGTGGATAATGATATTGTTCCAATATACTTAGATGACGCTTTTCCAAGATAGCACATACCCGTAGGAACAATTTCAAAAGCAATTTGTACATATGATACATATCCGGTTGCAAGACAGAACCACGTTGGGGGTTCTCCCGCGGGAGAAGGGAATGCCGAAGCATGAAACAAAGCTAGCCCATAACGAATAAACCAAACAAAAAGAGTTTCCAAATTGTAACACCACTGCAGTAACCAGATACCCAATTCCCACTTACACCGACTTGAGGCCACCGTGGAAAGGGTCCCAGATACCTCTCACGCTCTCGTTAAGACTCGTGATGGGCTTCTTGGTGCGCTTCGTCTTCTCGCCGCTGGCCGCCTTCAGCAGATTCGCCTTGTTGAAGATCTGCTCGGGCTCGAGGTTGCGGACACAGATCGCCTTCTCTCGGCCGTTGATGTAGTGTCCCTTGATGACGGGGTGCTTGTGTGGCCGGGGCGATACTCGGATCTCGATCTGGGGGTTGGCTTTGGCGAAAGAGGGGAGGTGGTGCTTGAGGAAGGAACTGTGTAGAGTTGAGAACCGTCAGTATATGCTTCCAGATTATGCTTCTCAAGCCTCTTCAGACTGGCTACTTGGGGAAGAGACGTACACCATGCCGCGAGAGCTACCAGCCCAGTCGCAGTAGTGGAAGTCCAACTGCTTGCATTGTAGGATAAAGGCTCCGACACCGTTCTAAACAAGCGCGTTAGTCCAATTCTTCAGGATACTTCAGGGATCTAGAGGCAAGAAACAGAACATACTCTGGCGGTCGTCACCGTCCGGATCCCTTGGACAGGCATGGCGCTGTATATTGTCTCTGTTGTCTGGTTTGGCCGGTCGAACGACTTTCCACACTGCAATCTCCAGAACCCGTGACACCCTGGTCGGGGACTTTTCAGCGGCGCGGCGCACCCGAGAATCCCCGCCCATCATTGGCCATGGCGGTAAACTCGGCTACCGCGACTAGGCGGCTCTCGACCGGTGCCAAGACAACTGGAACTCAACCTGGTACTAGCGGGAGCCCGTGGAAAGGACGACAACGACGCGAAACTCGAATCCAACACTCAGTACTTCCCGGAGCTTCGACACTTACCTCATCTCATCTCACCCCCAACCACAGAAGGTCGGGATTCAAAAGAAGAGGGAATACCGATTCGATTTTCCAACACATCAAAAAAATCCTCAGTCATTTGGATGGTCTCCGTCAGATAATAGGCTAGAGAGTTTTCGAGTATTCTCCCGCATCCGAAACCTTTTGTGACCTGACAAGGGCGCAAAATGACGGACAAGCTCCCCCCTCCGCTTCTGGCGCTGTTCCAGCCTCGCCCGCCCCTCCGCTATGTCACGCCCATCAATCGGGCCCCCGAGGACTGCAAGAAGAGTTCCATCGGTGGGATTGCGCAATTCCTGCCCGAGCTGAAGCAGTACGAAGAGGAGGTCCCCTACAATGCCACAGAGAGCTGGATTCAGCGCAAGTTGCGACAGAAGGTGGAGAAGAAGGAAAACATGGAGAAGCAAGTCACAGAAGGGCTCGAAGGATGTATGCATCTCTCTTCTCATTAGTTCCTACCTCTTGATGAGTTGTGAATCGCCGGTTTTGCTGATATCCGTTGGCCGCGCCACAGATGATCCGTCGAATGATCAACAAGCTCGCGGAGACCCGTTCAGGACCCTTTTCGTTGCCAGACTGAGCTACGATGTCAAGGAGTCGGACTTGGAGCGGGAGTTCGGCCGTTTTGGCCCTATTGAGAGAGTATGGTTACCTGCGTCTCCCGAACGCGCGCTTATCGGAGTAGCTAAACTGACCATCATCAGATTCGTATCGTCAAGGACACCGTAACGCCAAAGGGTTCGAAGAAAGCGCACAGAGGATATGCTTTCATCGTGTATGAGCGCGAAAAGGACATGAAAGGTATTGCTACAGATCTAGTCGCCGATTACCCCGGATGACTACTCCTGGTATAACAATCTCCCGTGCTACTTGATTGCTAACCTAGTGTTTTTTTCTTGACGAAATCCAGCGGCCTACAAAGAGACAGATGGCATTCGCATCAAGGATCGCCGGGTTCTGGTAGATGTTGAGCGTGGTCGGACTGTCAAGGGCTGGAAGCCCCGTCGTTTTGGCGGTGGTCTTGGAGGACGAGGTTATACCAAGGCTCTGCCTTCCCGGCCCATTGGACCTGGATCTTTCAACGCTCCTTCAGGCCCCGGTGGCTTTGGCGGTGGTTTCCGCGGTGGCTTTGGCGGTGGCAGAGGCGGCCGGGGAGGCTTCCGTAACGATCGTGGTTTCGGTCCTCGCGGCGGTGTCGGGTACCAAGGAGGCCGCAACGGCTTCGGCGGACAGGCTCCTCCCAACGCTCCCTCGGGTCCCGGAGGTGGACGCAGTGGTGGCTTCGGTGGCCCCGGTGGCCCCGGTGGCCCCGGTGGAGGTGGCAGATTTGGTGGCCGTGAAGACCGGGGAGGCACTGGTAGCAACCGTGAACCCATCAGACCCCGGGACAGCTTCGGTGATCGCGACCGCCGAGACCGAGACCGGGACCGTGAGGGTGGTGATCGCTACAGAGACCGTGATCGGGACAGTCATCGCGGTAGCTACCGCGACCGCGACCGTGACCGTGACCGCGAGCGCGATAGATATGGAAGCCGTGGCGACGATTACGGGCGCAAGAGATACCACGAGGACGACTCGTACGACGACCCCCGCGCCAAGAGAAGGTACTGAACTGCTTTGACGGAGGGCTTCCTCATTTTAGTATCCAATGACCCGTTTGGTGGTGGGTATTCCTGATTGATCTCCTTTCTCGTCCTCCCGCGTCGACAAGGGTAAGGCCAGCCAACACCGCCTCAGATCATAAGAGCCTGGGCATCAATGAGTCAGTCAGACAACCAACTAGGCAGTTCCCTACGAGAGTCGAACGTCGCAACATCTTTCCATAACATTTGTCAAGAGGTATCCACGGCAGCACCAGCAGACGTCTCATTCACATCAAGTCGGTCGATGTCTACTCCCGCATCAGACGCTTCGCAATTTCCTATCAGTGCTCGTCATACTCTGCTCCCTTCTCTTTCTCTCGTGTCTTCATTAACATTCATGTCCTTTGTGCTTTATGTTTGTTTTGGGCTTTACTACGGCCGTTACTCTCTCATTGTGGGGTAAGTATGTACGTTAGATCTTTAACATTCTCTTCAGGCGGAATCGTGGTTGGGTCGGGACTTGGGACGTTCAGGTAAGAAGATCAGGTAGGGTTTTCCATCAGCAATGACCGATACCAGGGATCTTCACACAGGTAAAAATCAAGGTAATGATTCGTTACTCGCGTCAGGGTATGGTGGATAGTAGCAATAGGTTTTCTCGATATAAATGTCCTCGTAGTATTCTTGCGAAAAGATCCTGGGGAGCTCTGATGGGAGGGAGGTCCTAAGGCCTAGACCCTAGGACCAGGCTGGCCGTGATAGTTTACCTCCTCATTTGGCTTAAGTTCGACTCATTGAAATTAAAAGCGCAGTGCAGTGTCTGTTCATGCTCATGCGCTGGCACCAAACCAGCCTTAAACGCTAAGCCGAGGCACTTTATTTCTATTCTTCAGTCTCTATACACGGGCGGGGAGGGGGGTAATTGAAGGAGAATCATAAATAAAAGGGAAATGAAACTTTTCTAGATGAGAAACAAAAACAATGGTGTATATGAAAGAGACCCGCCCCGCAGACCTGTGGAAAAGAGAGAAAAGAAAAACATGATAAAAGATGATAGGTATTCCTGAGTTGGTTCATTTTTTCTTCTTTCTGGTTCGTCAACTACTCCTCCATGCCATCCTCATCCTTCGCCAACAGCTCGACCTCATTCGTACTCCGGGTCCAGTGCGCCTTCAAGGCGACCCGAAACTCGGAGGAGACGACGCCGAACATCTTGAGCAGCGTCGTCTGCCGCGAATCGAGCACCTCGCCGGCCCGGCACACAGGGTACCCCTCCTGGTCGTCGGTCAGCTCCAGCATCACCTTGCCCTTGACGAGGCGGGTGGGCACGCCCAGCTTGCGGAGCTCGGGCTCGATCGTGTGGCTGACGGGCTCGTCCTCGGCGGCGGGGATCTCCCCGGCGCGCGAGTACACCAGCCCGTTGGGGATGGTGAAGGCGCGCGTGCTGACCGTGCCCGCGCGGGCGTAGTCCAGCGGCCGGAAGTTGTCGAAGTAGTCCGTTACCGTGGCCGGGTCGCGCGAGGTGAAGAGCAGGCCGACGGCGCCCGTCAGCGTCGGCGACAGCTTGTGCAGGTTCGGCGCGGCTTCGTTCTCCGGCGTGTGGCCCAGCGCGACCGCCATGACTTTGGTTTTGCCGAAGAAGAGTCTGTTTTTCGAGGTAAAAATGTTGTTAGTTGAGGGAGGGGGGTTTTTGGGGGGGTTATGCAGGTATCGTAACCGGAAATAGGTTTAGGAGTTTTGAGGTACAACTTACCGGCTATCAGCGAATTCCGTACGCACATCCTTCAGGTATGTGTTGCGCATGTTATCAACCCCAAACACAAACAGGTGGTCGTATTTCTCAATGCATTCTCGGATGTTGGCGTATAGGCGTCTGGTTTGTTCCTTGTGCGACTTCTTTGCGGTCTTGGACTCGTGCACGACTCTGGCACGCTTGGAGCGGGGCATTGTGTCGGTGTGGTGTGGAAGGAATTAGATAACTGAAAGATTCGTAATTTTAGACAGCAACCTTCGTGTTTCCCTGGATATGATGCAGAATGGAGGGCAGGGAAAAGCAGAAATTAAATATGAACTCGGGTTCTGGAAGTGAAGTGGATCCTCCCATCTAGTGATTTTTTTCTTGTCTTTTGACTTTTTTGATAACAGCCGGATTATCGTTGATGCGGGGTCTTATCCGCCCCGACTCCCCGCTAGTCCGCTTGGAGAAACGAGCTGATGGGGATCTGGAAGTCTTTCTCCTCGTTCTGTTCGTCATCGTTCGACTTCCTACACTCCACCTCGCCTTTTGCGCTTTGTTTGGAACGAGGCCGTTTGCGAAGACGAATCAGCATGTCGTAGAGTGTATATGTTGAGCGATTGGTTTGCAGACATACGTTCAATCGAATCTCTTTGTCTCTATCCCCGACAATGCTCGACTTCATGGATTACATCCAACTTGCGTTCGCCGAGGCGACCAACTGGAACCGCGACAATTCATATTCGTCGCTGACAGCGACTGCGCAGTGTGTGTCCCACCTTGTAGCCCCCTTTTATTCATCATGCTCATGGTATTCGTCTAGCGCTCCTTGATTTCTCCACGCCGGAGCGTCTCCGCGTCCATCTCTCCTCCCTGTCCACGCCGCACTTCGCGACGAGCTACACCCTCGGCACGGTTGGTCTGATCGATGGCTCGGTATCCTACCTCTTCAGCACCGTACCCCTAAACCACGCCGCCAGCCGCAGCGCCTTGATTCCTCTCCGCAAGCTCTCCCCCGGCTACCGACAAGTGCAAGCCCCCGTCGCCCCAATCGAGAACTTCCGCGTCGACTCCATCCTCGACGACCTCAACCATCTTCCCGGTAGCGACGATAATCCCAGCAGAAACCATGGCCGCTCCCAAAAAGCCACCCTGTTCCACGCCACCCTCCACCTCCCCCCACCGACCACCCTGAACGCCCTCTTCCTCCGCCGCATCTCCCCGACCATGCAGCTCTCCCTGGCCGTCTGCTCCACGCGGGGGCCCCCGTTATCCAAATCCGCCCCGCAGGCCTCCCTCCTCACACAACTCTCTCACAACACCGGCAAATACAGCAACGAGTACCTTTTCAGCACGGACAACGCCCTGTTCGGTTGGCGCGGCCTCTGGAACTTCGGGCCGGATCCCCGCGCCACTCCCACCGCGTCAACACAGCCATTGTCCCTCCTCTCCGCTGGCGCGGAAGCGTACTACTCCCCCGTCTCCTCGTTGATTGGCATGTCCACCGGGTTACGGTTTAGTACCCTCCCCGCTGCAACGGATGTGCCTTCATCCTCCTCCTCATCTTCTTGTTCGTCTACCAGCAGCGCGAGCAACAGCAGCAACAGCAGCAACAGCAACAACCCCATCTCCACCTTCCCCTACACCCTCACTCTGACCCTCACACCACTAACCGGCTCCCTTTCGACGACCTACTCCCTGCGCGCCTCGCCCAACCTGGCCTTCAGCTCGCGCTTCGGCTTCAACGTCTACAGCTGGGAAAGCGAGATGGTCGCCGGCATGGAACTGTGGCGGAAGAGTCGGCGCGCGGCGCCCGCAGATGATCCCGACGATGACGAGCTGGAATGGGCGAGACGGAAGATGCGCGGGGAGAGACACCCCCCTTTACCTTCTTCTCCGGCAGTCCGGAAGACGGATCCCCTGGGACAACTACACCCGGCCAAAAAGACCGCCGGGCAAGAAGAAGCGAATGAATCCGTCCTGAAAATCCGCGTGGATCAGTCGTGGAATGTGCGGTTGCTGTGGGAGGGCCGCGTGAAGGAGCTGTTGGTTAGTGCCGGTGTGGGGTTGGGGCCGAGCTCGTTTGCCTCGTCGCTCTCGTCGCTTTCCTCGTTGAGTGCGGCCGGCGCGCAGAGTTCCGGGGGTGGTAGTGCCGGGGTTGGGAAGTCTTATTGGCATGGGGTTGGGATTTCAGTCTTGTATTCTTCTTGACAGAGTTTTGGCCGGATGAGAGGCTGTACATATACTGTATTATTGGATTTTACGAAGCGTAGCAATTATCTGAAGTTGGTTATTCGAGACTAAAGAAAATATAGATTTTGTGGTATTTGGATGGACAGAGTCCTCATCGGTATATGCACTTTCATATAGTAAAGGCGGAGGGAGGTGGTACTCCGCCTTGCATGGAGGAGATGCTTTTCACATTAGCCCCTACCAGCAGGGCCAGCATGTCGGATTAGGGGGTTGACGTTGCTGGCACTTTGATCGGGTATCATATCACGTTATCAGACGAGAGTCGTAAGTGCTTACAGACGAGCGTTGATAATGTCGACGACTGGTGGCTGTTAGTTTGGAGACCAAGCATCGATTCAAGGGAAGGAAAAACGTACAGGCAGGCTTCAAGCTGGCACCGCCAACGAGGAAACCATCGACATCAGCCTCCTTGGCCAGCTCGCGGCAGTTCTTCTCGCTGACGGAACCACCGTAGATGATTCTGGTGTTCTCGGCAGCGTCGGCGGAGATGGCCTCGGAGAGCCACTTGCGGATGGCAGCGTGGACCTCCTGGGCCTGCTCGGTGGTGGCGACCTTGCCGGTACCAATGGCCCTGTTGGGAGAATGTCAGCATTCTGAAACTCGACTTGTTACACTAAGAGGTCGGCAACGTACCAGACGGGTTCGTAGGCAATGACAACCTTGGACCACTGCTCCTTGGAGAGCTCCTTGGCGACGGCGTTGAGCTGTCTGGTGACAACATCGATGGTCTTGTTGGCCTCACGCTCCTGTAGATCCCCAACATGTCAGCATACGGTTACCACCACCAAGGTCAAGTACTAGGAGCTAAGCTACAAAGTGGGGTAGTGATGCCCTTCACCCAAAGGGATCCACACAACATACCTCAAGAGTCTCACCGATGCAGAAGATGACGCTGATGTCACCCTCAATGGCGGCCTTGACCTTGCGGGCAATGAACTAACAGACACCAAAACATTAGCCCAAGCCATTGGAAATTATCATATGTGGGGGAAGAGATGTCAATTGGTTGACATGGAAACATACCTCGTCGCTCTCCTTCAGGATGACACGGCGCTCGCTGTGGCCGATGATGGTCCAGTTGATCTTGGCATCCTTGAGCTGCTCGACGCTGATCTCACCGGTGAAAGCACCGTTGGGCTTGTCGAAGACGTTCTGGGAGGCAACGCCGATCTTGTCGGAGGCAGCCTCGCGGGCAGTGAGCAGGTAGAGGGAGGGAGGGGAGATGACCACCTCGGCGGACTCGTCGAGCTTGGCCTTGTTGAGGTTGTTGATGATGGAGGTAATGCTCTCGGCAGTACCGTTCCTTTTGTGGTGATTGAGTGTTAGTTTGGCTCTGATTTGTTTGTTTTCCTTTCTGCTGCTGCAAGCTGAACAGGGATTGGGAGAGGCCGTACATCTTAAAGTTACCACCGACGAAGAATTGGCGAGGCATCTTGGAGAGTTTGGTTGTGTGAGTGGAAGAGACGAGAAGAGAGACGAGAAGGGGGGTAGGTATAGTGGGAGGGTGAATTGGAAGTAGGAATAGTATGAAGGAGAGAAGAAGGAGAAGAGAAGAGGAAGAGAAGGAGAAGAGGAAGACGAGAAGAAATGAATGACGACGAGGAAGACGAGAGAAACACGGAGGGGGAGGGGAGAGCGAGAAGCACGGCGGGGCTCGGGCCGGTGTGAACGAAAGGGAAGGGTTGGGTTTGGGTGGGAGGGTCGATGGCGGGGCTTATCGATAAGTCACTTACTTTCTGCCTCTGAGCTGGCAGCCGGAAGCTTTCCTTCTGCATCAATTCTTCTGCTGCTTCCCTGCTGCTTTTCGCCTTACTGCAATTAGGTAACAATTCGCGTGACCTGCAAAGCCTCAGGGCTGTCGGCTACTTCTCCTCGATTCATGTGCTTCAATTGATTTCAGGTGTATCCATCAAACTAAATTGGTGTTGAAACTAAACTTCTCTGCCAACCTCCAAGAACCACACCCGCTGCAATGACGTTATAGCATACCCACATCCCCCCTTCACCCGAGGAAACGCCCGAAAATTAAACGGAGAACTTAACCGGAGAAAACAACCCCCCCCAATCCACCATTAGAATCAGAAGCACATGAGTAGGTACATAACATAAGGGACTCAGCGAAGATCGTCCAACGGACGATATCGTCGGGCATAAAATGACCCTGAGTCACGGAGTGACATGCGTCGGGGCAGGTAACATGTACTGTCCCACTCCTCCAGGACCCGCGCTTTGAGGTCTAATAGTCTCTCGCGATGCTCCAGTCGCGCCTCCCGATCGTCCAACATCCGCGTTCGAATATCGTTTCGCATCCGTCCGCCATCATAGCGGCCAATTCTCTCCTCGACCAGTTGCTTCATGTCTAACCCCTCGGGAGGAACAGGCGCCTGGATAATCTTGGGCCGATCTCGGGCCGGCCGTGTAACTTCTCGGCTGAGAATGACCCTAGGGTCGTTATGATTACTCTTGGCAGGGACCACATCAATGGAACCAGCAGGGTAACCACTGCGCCCTGTCCCCTGATTTGAACTGCTTTTCTGAGGCTGTTTGCGATAGTGCGTTCGATAAACCTGCTTGGTGCTGGGGGCCGAATGGCGACGGTAGAGACTGCCTCGCCATGGTTGAGGTTGAGGGTTCTCTTCGGCTTCTAACCCCTCATCCGAAGCCTCGGACATTGAACTTTCGTCGTCAAAGTCGAACTCAGACTCCCCATCGCCCATACTACTTGACTCAATGGCTAAGTCTGTCTCTGGCTCTGCGACGGGCATTGCCGCGTTGATATGATTAGGCTTAGGATGCGTGGGGGTATGAGCCCTGGTCTTACCCAGCTCATGCAACTCGGGTGGCTTCAACGGGCTGGGTTGGAGATGAATATTGGGACCTCGATGGACCGTACCCTGTGTGACAGAAGCTCCGCGAGGATCATTCCACATGTTTGGCATCTGTGGGATGCCCCTTTGCGTCTCATGCTCTGTAAGAGTGGCTGTAGAATCATGAGTTCCTGCAGAAGGACGATATTGTGGGTGCGCAGCAGCTGGCATCCCTTGCTGTATCCAAGCCGCCCATTGCTCCTGGGGGATGGGCCGCTGTACTCCTGGCGGGAATGAATGCTGTGGTGGAGGAGGTGGAGGCTGGTGATTCGGCCTGGAAGGCAGTGGCTGCTGGATATCAGCCATGCTTGCGGGCACTGTTCTTTGATGGGTGGCAGGTTCCTGAAGCACGGCAGGCCCTTGGGGAACAACAGACCCTTGATGGACGGCAGGCCTCTGGGGGACGGCAGATCCTGCGTGCCTGGCCAATGGATTGGTTGGAGGAACAGTTTGGCTCAACCTGGGTTCCCTGTTGAACAGAGTATAGCTGCTAGGGGCTTGAAAGGTGTCTCCGGTAGGGGTTATTCTCTCCACAGGTTCATTGACAGAAACCTGTGGGTATACCAGACTTGCAGCCTTCTTCCGGATGATGACTTCTAACGAGACCGTCTCATAATCACCGCGTCGAGTATTCTTGCCCCTAACAGGTTTCTCGTCCTCCTTCACATAGACGCAAGCCCATTCGAATCGGGGACCGCTGGACCTAAGCTCGTGAATCAGTTGGTCGACGTGGGCCCGCTTCACCTTGGACAAAGAATGGTATTGCTCGGCCACGGGTAGCTTCTTGGTCCGGTTGACCACCATGTTCATCAAGTCCGATTGGCTAAGGTTCATCTTCGCTCTCTCCACTTGACTCCATGTGCTCTTCTTCCCGGGGGTGGGGGTGGCCTTGAAGAAGGTATACCCCAAGTAGAAGAGGGGAGCAGCAGCATCAATGTCATTCATGGCAGCTATGCCTCCTGGCTTCGGCGTGTTCTTGTTGGGAGCCTTCTCGGTCTGTACATGGAGCCGGTTCATGGAGTTGATCAAGTAGTCTGGACTCGCTTGATCTTGGGGGTTGATCGATACTATACGAGGGTGCTCGTTTGACTGAACAGGTGGGTGATGAATAGGAGGAACCGGAGGGACTGGAGGGACAGGCGGAACCCGGTTGTCTGAGTTGATCTTCGCCATACTGTAGGAGGCGGGTCCGTCTGGAGTGGATGGATGGGTTCACAGTGAGTGAAGAGTGAGTTGGAGGATGAAGAAAGCAATAGTCACAGCATCAAAGACTTGACAAGAGACAACCGGGGTCTGAATGACAATCTATGCTGAGAATTTCAGCTGGAAATGTTTTGGAAGGGGGAGGGGGGGTGCTATCAAGCACACATGCGTGCGTCATATATACTGAGGAAAGAAGTCCGTAAAGCGGACTGGAGGCAGTCTCCGGCACTCCAACGTCCGACAAACAGGCTGTAAGAATGTTTCAGACCGGGCAGATGCTCGTTGCGTTCTGCCTTGTCATTAGAGAGAATCCCCGAACCTCACGGTTTTCTCAAGAAAAAAAAATCCCCCGAAAGGAATTAGAGGTAAGCCGTGATTTGCTTTTACTGACTGCCTGACTGATTGTCTCTCTGATCATCCAACCAAGCATCCATCCATCCATCCATCCATCCATCCATCTGAGGGCAGCGTGCCTGTGACATTTGCAGGGCGCAGAAAGAAAAGAGCCCGGGCAACAATGAAGGGTCAGGCTGAATTGGATTCGATGATGGATGCCAGTAATTTCCATCCCGCCTCTTTTGTATTCCGTGGTTTCTTTCCTTTTTGTCGTCTTCGTCATTTCCGAAGACCACGGCCTCGTATTAGTATTCTTACGCCTCAGCCGCAATGAGATCTGAGATTGGGGCTACGCAGGGGGTGAGCAATACCAACAGCCAGCTATGTCAGATGCCAAAAGTGAAGTTGAATTTACACTGCTTAATAACTACTAGGTACAGTAACTACAGTACTAGGTATCACCGCGTGGGTTCGAGAGAAATCCCTCAGCTTCACCCCTTCACCCCTTCACCCCCTTTGCCTGCAGAGTGGCTGAAATTGGGTCCAGGCAACAGAAAGCTCTTTTGTAGCCTGCCTACTCTACCTAATAGCCATTCAGCGATCAGTTCCAACACTCCCATCCAACGAAGGTGATTGCCGATTGGGTGGTGGGGGAACTTGCACGGTCAGGATCATGCAGCCAAGCCACTGTGGCGCTTAAAGCGCCCGGCTGCAAAGCTGCAAAACAATTTACAAGTCATCCTTCAACCTCGAAGGACATTGGACAAGACCACATGGATCTGTACTTCACCACAGGCCAGGTGGATCCCTTATCGCGTTGCATATGTATGGAAGATGCCATAGACGCGGCGCGACATACTTCAGTACTTCACTCACTTCCATCACTTCCATCACTTCCGTCACTTCCATCACTTCCATCACTTCCGCTGCACACAGCAAAGAGAGAAGTGACCGCTATTACCCTTTGCCCAGTGCTAAGCTGCCCAGGCCTGCAAGCATCCGCACTGCAATCGGAGGCTTTCCTATTCTTGGAAAACACCGTCTTCGGACATAGGAGAAGACCTTGACATCAACTCTCAGCAGCATTACCCAGGCGACAGCCACGGGAAAACGCGCAAAGCCTCTTTGTACATCCACATGCTGATAGGCTAGTCGAGTTGTGACTCACCCTCTCACTCCTGCAGGTGTAGACACTACCTAACCTTATAGGTTAGGTACCTGTGACCAGGTTCAGGTTCGAGCGATGTAAGGCCCCAGCTGAAGGGCCTGTCATCATCATTGGTCTATGTTAGCTACCTACTAACAATCAGACTTGATTGAATTTGCCTGCTCTTTAGAGTTAGAACTCATTGAAGAAGAAACCCAAGAATGCGATAGCATGGCCAAGGACGAGTGAAGACATGGGGATTGTTGCTTTTTTAGGTATGGTAATATTTCTTTCTTTGTGGCCTTTGTGACTTGACACTCATCAACTCTTTATCAATTCTAGTAAAAGCTCTGGCTTCTTTGTTGAGCCACCGGCTTCATGTCTTGTTCCTGCTTTGTGTCGAGCCAGCCGACACAATGGACTGTTCCCGCAATGGCTTTCATACACTGACCTCCAGCCTTGTGATTCCCGCCGTACTATCAACACCCCTAGAATGAGCCATTGTTCACTGAATCTCTCCCGCATCAACTGCTTTCTTCCTGATAGTTCTTTCAATCTCATTCAAAAGGACCAAGTTAGCTCATTTAAAATGGAGCCCCCCATGGCTTCCTGGGCTATGAGGGGTATCCAGATAAAACGCTAGACTATATGGTCCTTGCTCAACAGAATCACGAACTCATCTAATCCACTACCGAGAGTCATTATGAGTTCTTTTCCAGTACAGAGATGGGGCTATGATTTTCGACACCTTATTGACCTGATCACCCGTGACAGAAAGCACGATCCAAAGTACTTCCAAAGTTACCGGCACATTCGAAAATATGATTCAGAACTCGCTGCAGTCATCCGTGAGCTCCTGGAGCCGGGCACTAAGCTTGCGAGTAATTTCCCAAGCCTTCATCAAGTTCTCTCCCATCGCTATAATGCAGCCTTGGCTGGCCGGGAAACAGAAGTATCCCGATGCCGGCACGTCGAGAAGGATAGCGGCGAGAGATACGATAGCCACCAGTACCAGACTCGGCTTCTACAGCACCCGGAACTTTATGTAGGCAGGGGTGAGGAGGCTAGGAAGATAGGTATCAGATGGAAGTCTCTATGCAAAATACTGAAGAAACAACACTTCGTTATCCGGGGCATCCTCGGCAGTGGAAGTATGTCCCCCCCCATTCGGCACTGTCCTGCAAATGCTCCCGGCTCACTGATGACCCTTTTCTTCACCAGGCTACGGTATTGTCCTCCTTGCCCATAAAAGTGAGTTGTCCCCGAAAATCCTACGCGATTGTATGGAGCGACTTTTTACTGATTCTTCTCTTTCAGGAGACGATGAAGGTCGCTTGTACGCTATTAAGATGGAGAACCTGGTTACAATCGCCACAACGGTGAATTATCACGAGAAATACAGGGTTGTCGGCGCGATTGGACCCTCACCGGTAATGGCGCCCTTATTCTTACAAGAAGATGAACACCACTACATCCCAGTTGAGGCGTACATTCTGCTTCTTGCCAACGAGTGTGGCCGGTTCCCGACCCTTGACTCGGTCTACTCCCACAAGTTATACCAGGCCATCGTGATGTCCGCCCACCTCGATGAGGCCGTTGCCGAAGCTTCTTATACCTCCAAGAACCCTGATTATGAGGAATTGCTCACGCGGAAATTCGGGGCTTGCACCGCCAGTCAACTCATAAGATACAAGAAATCGTCACTGGAGGAGCACATGGTCTGCAAGGTTGCATCTCAACTCCTGGAAGGCGTCGCCTACTTGCGCGACATGCATATCTGCCACGACGATCTCAAGAACGATAATTTCATCATAGAAGAAGACTTGAACGTACGTTCTTTTCCCCCCTCTTCCTTGCCCTCTCATCACGGTGATGGTCCCTGTGCGCGACTCTCATGCTCTCTTCTTTTGCTTCTTCCCATATGAACGACTGCTCACTCGTGAAATTCGGATACAAAAAGACCATCATCATAGACATCGGACTCTACACATTCGCCCTCACCGATAACGACTATCTCAAGGGAGAATTCACCTACGTACCCGCGTACGAAGGCGGCCTCACGCCGGAATTGACCCTCGAGCTCTTTAGGGCTCGCTATATAGAGGAAGCTCAGAAGGATTCGCAGTTCCAGATTAAGCTCCCCCACGACCAGCGGATGACCGGCCTGTGGGTGCTGGCCTCGAATATCTACGAGCTGCTGCACGGAATCGCACCCTGGGAGGACCTCAAGTGGGACCGGCACATCGGCTATGTGCAGGATTGGCGGCAACCCGGGGTTGACCAGACAATCTACGCCGATCGAAAGCAAGCGCTCAACGCACGGCGAAAAAGGGTCATCAACAAAGAATTGCCGCTCTCGGAGATGCTCTCGCAGGACTGCGCCGATGCCATGCTGATGATGTTCGCCAAGGACCCTGGGGACCGACCCACGCTGCCGGAGGTGGAGTCCTGTGTGTGGTTCGGGCAGTGGAAATACGAGTCTGACGATCCCGACAGGTTCAGGCGGCCGGGCAACAGTCTGGAACGCAGGCAGCAGGATCAGCAGGCTCAGCAGCAGGCTCAGCAGCAGGCTCAGCAGCAAGCGCAACAGCAAGCGCAACAGCAAGCGCAACAGCAAGCGCAACAGCAAGCGCAACAGCAAGCGCAACAGCAAGCGCAACAGCAAGCGCAACAGCAAGCGCAACAGCAGGCGCAGCAGCAGGCTCAGCAGCAGGCTCGGCTCCAGGCACTTCAGGCACAGCTCCAGGCACAGCTCCAGGCACAGCTCCAGGCACAGAACCAGACACAGAACCAGGCACAGAACCAGGCACAACAGCAAGCACAGCAGCAGGCACAACTCCAGGCACAACAGCAAGCACAAAACCTGATACAGATAGCGGCAGCAGTTAACCAGCTTATCGCAGACAACGACGGGGACCAAATGCAAGAATAGGCGTGGATCGCTTTCCTGTATTTGTTTATTATCTCCCCCTCTTCCTTTTTCCTTGAAAGGCATTGCTTGGTGCTATGTGGGTTTTCTTATTCATCGGCAAAGCATGGATTTCTCCGGGGTTGACGGAATGTTTCGATATCGGTTTGTGTTATAATTTTTGAGCCCATTGCATCGGTATGTTGGGATTCACCTGGAGTATAGAGGCGACACTATGTCATGAGAGACGATAGAAAAGTATAGATTTATAGACGTACAAGGCTAAGCCTTGGAAGAATGATAGATGGATGCATTATGCCCGATCCCGAAAACCCCTAGCCACGAATGTGATAACAGTGCAAGAAACAAGGCAGAAAACAAGATTGAACACGAAAAAAAAGAGAGAAATCACAGCAGTAGTCGACTCGTGTCAGTCATATCATCAGCGACGAAGACTATCCAGTCTTGCCTGTAAATCATCATCACTTGCGTTTCCGGCGGCCCCGATCGGCTGCGCGACTCTTGTCTCGCCCACGGCCGTCTTTTGTATATCCGTCGGCGTCTCACCCAGCTGCAAAACCACCAAGAGAGGAAACAGTCAGTATACGGACAAGACCACAACACCCATATCCTCAAGGCAGGGAATAGAGGGGGAACTATCACGCACCGCCTGGCTCAGGTCCACGCCAATCTCATCCAGCACCTCCTTGACGATATCCTCGCTATCCTCCTCCTCGCCCTCCATGCCCGTCGCCTCGTCGATCGCATCGTCCATCATCTCCTGCCGTTGGTCCATGATATCGTTCTCGCGCTCGAACTCCATCGCGATCCGCTGCAGCGCCGGCAGGTTCATTTGCCGGTTCATGCTGCCCAGCAGCATCGTCGCCCCCTTCATCGACTGCATCATCTGTTCGTTACTCCGTACCGTCTGGATTTTGGGATGAGTTGCGTTAGCTGACAGCCAATACCAATCTCCCCAAAAACAACCCAGTCCATCAAGGTAAAAAAACCATACCTGAATCCGCAACGAAATCGCCTGCAACTGCGTGCGCATTTGGTAGAATTTCTGGATGTACCTGTTCTCCATCCCGTCAGACACCTTTTATTCAAACATCGCAGCTCGCACATCGCACATCGCACATCGCACATCGCACATCGCAACAAAGTACGGATAGAGAGGGAGTGTGTGGGTGCGTGTCTGCGTGAGGGTCCAACATACCTCCGCGTGCGCACCAAGTCCTTGGCCTGGATCTTACAGGCTCCGATCTGCCCATTCTTGGCGCTCTTCTTGATGTCCTGGACGAGTTTCTTCTCCTGGTTCTCGAGCTTCACGCGCTCGCGGTCGAGTTCTCGTTGGGTGCGGTCGAGGGCCCGTTGGTGTTTGCGGAGGCGTTCGGCGGGCGTCATGCGCTTGCCGAAGGCCCATTCGACGATCTGTGATGGAGATTGGGTTTAGTGTTGGTGGGTGGGGATTTTGGGGGGGGGAAGGGGAGGTGGGAGGTGGGGTGATTTTGCGACGCTGATGTGATTGGAAGGGTTGGGGGAGGGTACTTACGTTCATGGTGATGAGGGTGTAGGGGGTATCGGGATCACACCACGTTCAAAGAGAGGGAGGAGGGAGGAAAGATTATCGGACGATTGAGATTGTGGTGGTGGTGGTGTTGTTGTTGATAAGGTAAAGCAAGCCACCGAGGCGGAGAGAGTGAGTGAGCTTGTGAGGGACAACCAGCCGCAAGTGACATCAAGGCAAGCCAGCCGTAGGCTGTAGTTGGTGTACTGTACTGCTGATACTGGAGTTACCCCTACATAAGAGATGGCAGTAGTATGCTCAATACACTTCTGATACCAAAGATACCCACCCACAGTCACATGCAGGCCCCGACACTGAATCCTCCCCCCCCACTAAACCCTTTTCAGCCAGCAATGAACGAATTATGAATTATTTTCCCTCTTTGCTCTTTTGCCTCCCGCGCCGAATTTCCATGATTTGCTGAAGTGCTTCTCATTGCTTGATTGCTGCTCCTGCTGCTGCTGTTTCTTTGGTGCATGCATTAATTACTCATATTATTATTTCCATGTTCCATTCCTGTTCCATCCTTTCATCCTTCCATCACTAAGCCAAATCTAATCTCCCTCGCCTCCCGTGCACGGCACTTGCACCCACTCCCACTCCTTCCGCGACTTTTCTATCCTTCCTTTCATTCAACTCTTCCAGCACTGGGTTACGCCCACATGCAAACAACCACCCTTTCGCCATGAGTCAGGAGTATTTCCCCGGCCAAGGCGCCTCTTCTTCCTCTTTTTCCGCCGGACCCTCCTCCAGCCAGCAGCAACCGTCGCCCGAGGACTCCTCCGCCATGAGCAGTACCCCCTCGTCCTTCCCGAGACCCCCGCCCGCGTATATGACCGTCGGAAATGGTTCGACCTCCGAGAGCGCAACGGCCTTGATGGCCTCGCTGCATGAGGATTCCGGGTACGGTGGCAGCATTCCCAGTGGGAGCGTGGTCGATGGTGATGCTGGAGCTGCGGTTGGTGGCGGATGGCGAGCGGATCTGATGGTCGATAGCCCGACTCCCATGCATGCGCCCTCCCATCTTGGAGCATGGAACCCAGCAGGTGCGTTTCTTTTTGATGCGTTTTTTGAAGAGAACTTCGGTCCCTCGAAAGGCTGTTTCAACTGACGCGTCGGAATCTATAGCTGAGCACGAGCGACAGGTCGTCGCGAGCCATGTGCACCAGTTACTCTAGTACGTGCGCCATAATCTCATCCTGCTGTCCATCAGCTACACGCTTCGGTCTGCTTTGATATCTCTCGGAATATGCTAAGACTTGGGGTTATAGTAATTCGAACCGGACCAAGCTCGGACGCGCTATTACGCGCACTATCGATACGTTGAAGGAACTCCAGGATATGAATCGGCAATGGCCCGCCCATTATCCCTCCGTCCAGAGTGACCTCGAGTCCCCTGACGACAAACCCACCCTGCACAAGGCGCAGTCCTTCTTCGGAGATGACGCCCTGGATTCGATGCCCCGTCCCGGCCAGATGCGGCGCGCCGCTACGATGACCGCCGGCGAGGATCTGGCGGAGTCGAGTGCAGCAGCGCAGCGTCGCGTCCCCACAGAGCCCCGGCTGATGAGCCCGCAGATTGCGCAGGAGTTTTCGATTCTCAAACTCGACTTGAAGCTGGGAGCCCTGTCGCAGGCCGAGTTGGTTCACTCCTTGGAGAAGGCATCGATCGCGTCGCTGTTGGATGGGAAGATCAGCCAGAGCGTCAAGCATCTGCTCTCGTTGCGGGATCGGATTGAGGATACTTCCAGCAAGGTTCTGATTACCGGTGACCTGAATGCCGGGAAGTCGACCTTCTGTAATGCACTCCTGCGCCGCAAGGTCCTGCCCGAGGATCAGCAGCCATGCACCAGCATCTTCTGCGAGGTTCTTGATGCACGTGAGAACAGCGGGCTGGAGGAGGTGCATGCCGTCCACAAGGATGTCCCCTACAACCGCAACGACGAGAGCACCTACGACGTCTATGGGTTGCATGAGCTGGAGGACATCGTTATCGACAACTCAAAGTACATGCAGTGCAAGGTCTATGTGAAGGATGTGCGGACGATCGATGAGTCTTTGCTTAACAACGGGGTTGTGGATATCGCGCTGATCGATGCCCCTGGTCTGAACTCGGATTCCCTGAAGACGACGGCGGTCTTTGCCCGACAGGAGGAGATCGATGTGGTTGTGTTCGTGGTTTCCGCTGCTAATCACTTTACTCTTTCTGCGAAGGAGTTCATTCTCAATGCTGCCCACGAGAAGGCTTATATGTTCATTGTCGTCAACGGTTTTGATCAGATTCGCGACAAGCAGCGGTGTGAGCGGATGATTTTGGACCAGATCGGCAAGCTCAGCCCTCGCACCTACAAGGAGGCAGCCGAGCTGGTTCACTTCGTCTCCAGTAACGCCATTCCCGTGGCACCTCCGGTCTCTGTTTCAAGTTCGGGCGGTGGTGGCGACGATGGTTCTGACGATGACGAGCCTGAGGATAAAGGAAAGGGCAAGGACAAGGGCAAGCAGCGGCAGAAGATCCAGGACTTTGAGAACCTTGAAGGCTCTCTGCGCCGGTTCGTTCTGGAGAAGCGCTCTCGCTCGAAGCTGGCGCCTGCTCGGACATATCTTCTGAACTTGCTCGCGGATCTGAACTCCCTGGCTGGAGTCAATCGTAATGTAGCTCAGGCTGAACTTAAGCGTGTCACGGACGAGCTTGCTGAGCTGGAACCTGCTTATGAGGAAGGCAAGAAGAAGAAGGTGGAACTTAGCGATCAGGTGGAAAAGTACATTGACGAGTCGTGCGATGACGTTTACAATCACACCCGGTCTAGTTTGGGTGAAACCATCGCTCATGTCTCCGAAGCCGACTTGGGCGTTGAGTACCCCGGTCTGTTCTCCGCGTTCCAGTACGCCGAGGACTTGAAGTTGGCTATGCTGGATCAGATCGCCGCATCTGTAGCGGACTGCGAGGACTATGCGCGGGACAAGACGGTCAAGGGTGTTGGCTTCATTCAGAACATTGGTCTTTTACACGTCGGAGAAGACAAGTTTGTGCCTTTGAACTTCCGCGCGGATATGATGTTCCGTCGTGGTCGTCGTCACACGCTTGCTAGACAGGTCGATACCGAAGTAGAGATTTGGGATTTCTTCGATATCTCCGGTATTTGGGAGCGGCAAGAGAAGATGGCCGGGACGGGAATGGCGATGACTGCCGTGACTGTCCTCGGAGGCAGAGCTTTTGGTGGCATCGGCTGGGTTGACAGCATGTTCAGTGCTGTTCGGTTCTTGGGACCGAACAATGTGCGCCGACTTTTCCTGCCTGGTGTTTTGGCAGTCGGTACGTTTTTTTGCTATTATCTTGTTTGTATGACTTTGACTGACAGAAGATTTAGCTGCTTTGACCGCTGCTTGGATGGTTTCTACGATCCCTACTACCCTTCCCCCTCGTCTCTCCCGCAAGCTTGCCGCTACTCTCTCAGAGATGGACTACGTCCACTCCAACGCCACGCGTATCTCCTCCGAGGTTCGCCGCATTCTGCGCCTGCCCGCCGGAAACCTCCAGACCAGCCTCGCGCAGGACATCGAAGACCTCGGACGTCGCAAGCACGAAGTCAGCAAGACCAAGCATGAAAGCGAGACCGCCAGCAAGTACTTCTCGAATCTGTTCCGCGAGAGCGGCGAGAACCGCAGATCCGTGGAGAGCATTGACTTGGATGCTCCTCTGCCTGGTGGTCTTGCGGCGGCTCATTAAGCATGTATGGGGTAGTTTAGAGGTTTTGCAGGTGATTTCTTTTCCTTGTACAAACCATAATGATGCTGTACGAACTTTTTACTATTCCCTTTTTGCTGTGTGTGGTGTGCTTCCGGCCTTATGCCGCCTTCCTCCCCTACCCTCTTCTTCTTTCTATCTCCAAAATATCCCGTCGTGTATGAGTTACAGCTCTATTCTTTTCTTCTTCCTACCTCTTTTTCTTCTGTCTTCTTCCCAGTAATCAGGGCGTGATTGGTGTGCTACGCAGGGATAAGAGATAGCTTAAAAATTCTTTATCAGATTGATATCCTAGATAACGATCTTTTGTGCACATATCTGCCTCGCTTGATTCTAGTGGCGCTAACTGCGTTATTGTTGTCGAAGCTATTCAAAGCTGCTAGCAACGGACCAGGGTACCGACCACGTGGGCTTCCTGGTCCGTGCGTCCCGTCCCGCGCCGGCTTGTTCCATAACTCCGACTGTAACTCCGAACGTGCCCTAAGTTGATCTCCTCACAGATGTAGTCCCGTAGCACGCAGGCTCCTTGACGGGCTGTTCTGAGAAAGGGGGGCTCTTCATGCCCACTTCTTTGATGAATATAGGCTGAAAAGATAGTCCTTCACAGCTGTATTTTCAGTGGAGGGTTCCTTCGCGGAAGTGGTCGGCAAAAAGGGATTCCGTCACTGGGATAGTCCTCAGAAGGCTCACAAGGCAAATCCGTCACTGGTGTAGTTCTCAAAGGTCGAGCCCGTCACTGGGGTTGTTTTCAAAGGCGATTCTGTCACTGGTGTAGGTCTCAAAGAGGTAAGCCGTTAATGGATTGATATCTCGGAGCGCAGAATACACTATGGAATGATTAAACGGACTGCAATTCTTCACGGCTTACCCAGCGGTTCATTGTATCCTCAAGACCTCAGCGAGCCGGGGACTGTCTACTTAAGAGCCCTCCCACTTCTTCTCAGATTCTTTCTTCCTTCTTCCTCTCTCATCTTCCCACCACACTCCACATCACACCCCATGTGGACTTCTACTCGGTCTTTTCCTATCTTCCTTATCCTCTGTTGACTCCCGCTCTCATGATACATCTGTTCATTCCTCTCATGCATCTGTTCACCTAACCAATATACTTTCGTGGTGGAACGAGTTGCTCCACCCTTGGGTAAACTGAGCAGCGCAAAAGCTGGGACGACACCTCCCGGTGCGGGGCGTTACCAATGTCTTCCATCTTTCTTCTTTCCACCCCGCTCCATAAGGTCCTCTTCTCAGACCTTGCAATTTTCATACGTTCTATTACCCAACTAAGTTGCATTCGATGCATGGGACAAAACATAAGTTCTTGGGACGGATATGCCTTTGTGGTGGGCGGTTTTGATCCCAACTGACATGGGATGACACGAAGAGATGCTGGGTCGATGTACGCTTTCGAAGAGAAAGTCTACATAAGTTACCAGGGCCTCGAGGAGGACTTTGGTTCTACTAATCCCGCAGGATTTGGATTAGTCCAGGATCTCCTCGAGTGAGACAAACAGACTCGCTTGGAAGACTCGCTTGGAGCGAGACATCAGATTGCGGGGTTCTGGGTATGCTTGGGTTTCGAAGAGAAAGCATACCCAGGGAGGAGCTGGCCTTTTCTCAACAAACATCTGGCATTGGATTCAAGATGCGAGGGGTGAGACTTCACTACCCCGCGGTGTTTTCCCGCCCCATCTCAGGTCAAGTCTTCTTCGGGAAATTGCGGAACTTGCGGGAGAGTTCCCAGTTTACTGATTGCTTGTGTGGTCTCGGAGATCGCATCTGCGAGTTGAGAAAGGCGATGAATGTTATGACGGCTCGGTTATCTGGGAGGATTGATCCAGAATGTCGAACTGGGGGCTCTTGCGTGTTTCTCCTTGAATCATATTTGAGGGGTGATTGACAGTTTTTCTCATCTCGATGATCAAGTCATCTCCTTCTTTTACTTTTCACCTGTGACTATTTTGAGAGTCGCGTGTTTTCATCTGTTCTTGCTTCCGGAATTACCCCTCCCTTCGGGCATGTTCTTCCTTCTCTGAGAGATTGAGAGCTCATTTCCTTTGCCTTGTCTCACTTCCGCTGGCACTCCGACGGGCCGTCTAGCTCAGAGGCCACTGACCGGACACTCATTCGTAACATTCTCACATACTTTTCTTCTGGACTGCACAAGTTCCACCTTCTCCCCAATTCGCGCAAGTCGAAGAGAGCTTCTTCTACCGCTGTCAAGTCAAGCCTGTTCCCCAAGCTTCGTCTGTCTTCCAGGATCCATTGCCCAGGTTGAGCGCTACACCTCCAGCATCAGCGACCGGTCTACCCTCTTACCACCCTGTTGCTATCTGGTGACTTGCCAGTGTCATGATGGACAGTACACTCGTCCTGAGAAAAATGGACCAGGATACCACTGTCAGATGTGTCAGAGCTTGGAGCAATTAAGTGTTCTACTTGGTGACAATCCTCTCTAGCACCACTGCTGAGCTTGTCCCTGCTGCTTCGATTCTGTTCATTCAAGCTCGATACCACATTGCCACGGTGATCAGTTCACTCCCCTCGTCGATCGCCTGGGAGACAGACTATCTGGGCAGGACTCGGGAGTTCTTTCATGATCATAGCTTCGCTATGAGCATTGGTATGTCTACACCTCTGTACGAATCGAATGTGTCTGATGCTAATGTCCACAGATAGCACCTTGGTCTACACCGAGTGCGGAAGAAAGACTGGGGTGCGAAAAACTCTTGCCGCTGCCGCTGCTGCTACCACCACCACCACCACCACCTCCTCCTCCTCCTCCTCCTCCTCCATCATCATCATCATCATCATCGTCATCATCACAATCACCGTGAGCTCAGGTGTTTGCCCTCTTCAACACGATCTGCACATCGAAGTCCGACTTGTCGGTTTGTTGACAAGGCTTCACTGAGTGCGGAAAAGGATGGTGAGGAAGAGGCCAGTGAGGAAAACTCTTGCCGTTGTCGCTGCCGCTGCCGCTGCTGTTGCTGCTGCTGCCACCACCATCACCATCACCGTTAATTCAGGTGTTTGTGCATTTGGACACAGTCTGCAAGTCAAAGCTCGACTAGTCAGTTTGTTGACACTCGGACGAACTGAGTTCTGTTTGAGATGATGGGAAGAATGATTCGGTTACCACCACTTCACCGGGTTCTGATCCATTGCTTCCTTGCCCCTGAGAATCATATCCCATGGTTATCGATCACAAATGTGGTGACCTCTTGAGGTGCATAAGCATCGACTCCGAGGCACTACTCAACAGGCTTGTCATCAGTGTAGCTCAGCGGTGCTGGTCTTTTCTTATCCTTGCGATGAAGGCTCTGTAAGAACATTGCTGCATGGCTCCTTGTGGAGTCACTGGATACATTACCCTCCCGTGAGCATCCATGTACCTAGCCCATTTCCCCCCTCGGCAATTTGCTAATTTGACTCGAACCACAGTGATTCTCGATGACTCAGATGAGGTATCGAAAGACCTCCGGCGAACTACCAACAATGCCAGCCTCATCGAACTTGCTATCGCTGTTGCTCAACGGAACTGGCGTGCTCCCTCGTCCTTACGATGAAGGCTCTGTGAGTCATTGTGGAGTTACTGGATATATTGCTCGCCCGTAAGTTTTTACTAGGCCGTCCTATTCCTCGGCAATATTCTAATCTTGCTCGAAGCTCAGTGTATCCCAATGACTCAGGTGAGGTATTGAGGAACCTCCGGCGAGCTGCCAACAATGCAAGCCTCATCGAGCTTGCCATCGCTGTCGCCCAACCTGAGCCGACGTATCCCTCTATCCTGGCAATTGTCAATGCGCAAGGACTGCTCAAGGCCTTGTTGCAAAGCCACTGGGTACATTGCCCGTGAATGACTGCTTGACAGATTCTTTTGCTAATCTTGTTCGAATCTACCTAGAGTTCTTTGGCCGCTTAATTGACACGGTGAGGGACCTCCAGCGAGCCACCAGTAGCACCAGCCTCTTCTAGCTTGTCTCGCTGTAGCTCAACTAGACGATCATGATTGTGGAAACTTTCAAGAAAGTCTGCCGCAGGGCTCATTGTGAAGCCACTGGATACATTACCCACTTGTGAGTAACTGCCTGGCCTATCTCTTTCCTCTGAAACGATGCTAATCATACTCGACGTTTCCTAGTACGCTTCAACAGCTTAATTGTGAGCCTCCGGCAATGCAACAATGCCAGCCTCTTCAAGCTTGCCACTATTGCAGCTCAATCAAGTTTCACTTGTCTCCCTATTCCGACGGCCAAGTTCTTGCGCAAGGACTACTGAAGAGCTCTGAGGCCACCGGATACATTACCCATCCGTGAGTGACTGTCTGACCTATCCCTTTCCTCCGAGTTGATGCTAATCATACTCGAATTTGCCTAGTACGCTTCAATAGCCTAGGTGTGGTGGTTACGAGCCTCCGTCGAACCAACAAGGCCAGCCTCTTCGAGCTTGCCATTTCTGTAGCGCAATTGGGTTGACGTGTCTTCCCATTCCGACGGTCAAGTTCTTGCTCAAAGGCTGTTGAAGAATCTGAAGCCACTGAGTACATTACCCATCCGTAAGTGATTACCTGACCTGTCTCTTTCCTCCGAAATGATGCTAATCATACTCGAATTGCCTAGTACACTTTACTAGCCTTGGTGAAGTGGTTACGAGCCTCTGGCAGCCCAACCAGGCCAGTCTCTTTGAGCTTTAGATCATTGTAGCTCAACTGCACTGGTAGTCAAAACTTCTGCCTAAGGACTGCCGCAGGGCTCATTGTGAAGCCACTGGGTCCATTACGCTCTTGTGAGTACTTGCTTCGTTCAATCCCTTCGCTTAGATTTTGCTAATCGTGCTCGAATCAACACAGTGCGCTTCAGTAGCCGAGATGAGGCTGTTATGAGCCTCCAGCGAGCTCCCAACGGCGCTGGGCTTCTCTTTGTCGATCCTTGGACCCGGCATGTAGTCCTGCTGCGCGAGCGCCATACTCAACACACTGCTGTGAGGGTTCAGTGGGAGTTTCACCCTCAGAAAACCTTGTTCCGGCAAGCTATAGCAAGTCGCAGCAGTCAAGAATCAGGCAGATAAATCATCTGCATGCCATGCCTACGGGCCATTAATCTGAACCTTTGTCAGTCTGAGCAACGTGTTTTCTGATTGGAATCGGGCGGGTTGATGTTATCATCGACACTTTCAGGTCTCTTTTTTGATTCCCAGAGAAGCTGCTCCTATGTTCCTCTTCCTCCAAACAAAACATTCCCAACACTTCTCACTGAGGAAAGCCAAGGGCGTTGGTCCTACGATCACCACCTGTTGAACGAATATTTCTCCTATAACTACGCTGGGAAAGCCTGGCAAAACTTTTCTATCACCCGGGGCAAGGGCTTCACCAAGGAGAAGAACAAGAAGATGCGTGGACTACGAATATCACCCTTCGAACCGAACGATCACCACCGAATGCACCTCCTACGCTCACACCCTTGGCTTACCTCAGTGAATAGCCCTACGACTGCCATTCTTCCAACAAACACATTCCCTCTGTTCACTGAGGGGAGCCAAGGGTGTAGGTCCTACGACGATCACTCGTCGGTCGAATACATCCCCTATGCATGTGCATACTCTGAGAAGGTCTGGAATACTCAGCTCTACTTGGCAGACTGGAAACGAATAGCGAGTTGACACGGAAATGACGGTATTAAGGAATGGAGAGAACGATCAGAGTGCTGCACATGTCCCTGGCTATCTGTTTTGTGATAGATTAATCCAAACGCCCTTTCTTCTACGAAATAAGACATTTGATTTCATAAATGTTGGCTCGTCGATTGACAATAGGACCATGTTCTCATGGAGTCGGACATGGGCAGGTCCGTAGGGCTCAAGTCGCATTTTGTGGTCTGGAATTTGATCAACGTCCAGGCTCTAGGAGCGATGCTCAATCAGCATACAGGCTGTCCTTCTTTTCTCTAGGTTTACGATAAGCATTTGTAGAACAAAGAATCAGGTAGCGACCCGATCCCTTTCGTTGGAGAATTGAGCAATGTCCAAGCTTCGGGACGGGATCAACTCTTTATGGTGAAAATTTATCTTCGAGAGGTGCCAGTACCGGTGTTCAGCAATGTCTCATCCTACCACCCAACTTCTCGCATTGAAGAAGGGCCCATTTGAAGAAACTCTTGAGCATGATTGAGCAAAGCTCGCTAGCGTATACTACGGAGGACCATTGCGGCCATCGGCAGGTATGAAATAGGCCGACAGTATAATCAGCAAACCTACACAGAAACCTCAACAACTCAGGAATTACGAGAGGTAGACCCTAACGAAAAACCTCTAATAAATAATACCGTCGGCCGCTCAGGGTCTCCAAATGTCCTAACACATGATAGGGCTGGCGATCACGTGATTAGCCGAGGGGTAGAAAAGCTTCCAAGGGGAAACTGTCCGGGGGCCGGCGCCGTGGGGTGGAATGGGGTTTGGAGGCCAGGGAGTGCTGTAACCTAGTAAGCTCTCTAGGGAGCGTTCCAGAGGGTTTTGATCCGGCCACCGCTGCTACGGTAAGAAAACTACTCTAATCAGAGAATAATCCCCCCTTCACCCAAGCATAGTATTCCATAATGCTGGCCAACCACAAACCTACCTGTCTATAGGAACTCGCGGCACAAGTGTCTTACTAGCACGCCCAGGCTCCAGGCATCTGTCTCGAAATCCCCAGTCATGGCCAAGGATCACAGCCACAGTAGATAGTTCGACCACGTTTGCCATCAATTTTCCACTGTATCGGCTGTCCTCGTTTGACAACATTAGTGAGAAGATTCTGGTTCTCGGAGCTTAGCAGAATACTGTCTTAGTAAGCTTCAGATCTGATAACTAACTTGGATCGATTAGACCATTGTACAGTACTTTTACTATTGAGATGGCAAGGGCTCCTATTCGTACTTAACCTGTGTGAACAACTTTGCACTCTGGGTTGCAGATAGCTCAGACTCGTGAGAGAGGGAAGTAGATGTAGACCTTCAAGAATGGGCAGAAGTGAACTTGGAAGCTTACGATCAACCGAAGCGCCTCTACAAGATCCAGAGCGGCTCTCGTATTGGTGCGTCGTACCCGAGACCCATGATGTGCTTAGGTACCCACCCCTGCGGCCCGGGGATCTCGAAGGTCATCCAAACACGTCCGGAGAATCAGCCGGCCATGATGCTCTGGATTCTGCTGCGCGATGTGTGCTGCTGCTTCTCAATCTTCCCCTTCTCATGCAGGGCCTCGTCACCATCGTTGCTGTCGATGTTTTGCAGGGCGGCAGTCGACATCGTCCCTGATGGCATTGCTCAATATCCGCGCGACGTTACTTGCCAACCGGAAAGCAAAAGTAATATATATCTATGACAGCGCTACCTACCTATGCATCTACATTCTCACCGAGCCGTGCAGTAGACGTAGCTAGTCAACGATATCCAGATCTCCTATGAACAGACCACTTCCGCAACTTAATCCAATCAGGTCAAAGCGGCTTCGAGATCCGGATCCACGGGTGGGTTTGAACGTCGAATGAATTGCAGAATGTAACGCATTAGGGCCGTGAACAAAGGATGGAGTAATCCAATTCAGGTCCCCAGCGTCCCCACAAGGGAGATAGTATCAGCCACACTCAGCATGTTCTTAGCTTGGGAAGACGTACAGCAGTACTAGCTAATAACGGTGGTGAGTTTGGTGAAGAGAGAAGAGGAGAGAAAAGAAGAAGTCGAGAAGAGCGCGGGGGAGCTGAGATAGTCGCTGATTTCCGACCTGGGTCAGTTCCTTCCATTCTGGACAACCTGTATAGATTCCTTCCTTCCCGACTTGGTGGTTGCCCATCCGAGTGGCAGGGGCGAGTTTCGATAACCACCGAAGTACTACCGGAGTGCTACTGGAGGGCTACTGGTAGATCTCATTGACAGCAGCAGGTCTCTCCTTCAAGTCCTTGGTCCACGACTAGCGATGGAAGGAGTAGTATAGTACAAGAAATCCCATCCACTCTTGCACATTGCGCGACGGTATCGCTTCCCAACCAAGTATGATTTGTTTCGCCGGGTAGGGTCACTCTCTTGAACAGAGCTTTCACAAAACAAGCGACGCACCTCCCCCGAGCTCGCCATCGCTGGATCAAGCCCTCCCCGAGGCCCAGGGTATTCGGAAGTCGCCTTCTTCTTCCACTTTGGATCTTCGAGATCCATTCCCGCCCCAAGGTCTAGCCATTTGGTAATGATCACTGCTTTTCCATCCTTGCCACAGTCCTCAAGGGCAATCTGGAACTCGACCTCGCAAATTGGGCACCGCATACACTCCGTAGCGGCCGACGGTTGCTCGTCCAGAGAAGAGAATCCCCGCTGCTGGACAACAGATCGAATGGCGTCCATTACCACCGCAGTGTCCAGCTCCTGCGCTTCGCAAATGAACCGATGCTGGAACACTGAAAGAGAAACATCATTGTCCCTGTCGGAGAAGACGACGTCGTCATCATCAAATAATACCCACTGCTGTATCTGCAGAACTAGCGATGGTGGTGTCGGGCCAGCTCCAGCAGGCACGTAGACCCGTCCTTCCACTGACAACAGAGTCGTTCTGGCGGGATCGGCCGGATCGTCAACCACCTCGGTGTAGGCCAATGACTCAGAATCTATCCCCAAGCAGCCGCCAAAAGTGTGATTCTGCAGCACGGCTACCAGGTGGCAGTGTTGGAATCTGTATCCGCTGGGCAGACCGTGGACCCTAAAGAACCACCATAGCGAAGGCAGTGGACCATCACCCCGGTACAGATATGGAGCTCCCAGGTCCGGGCATTTTGTGAAGATAATCTGATCAACTGCTGGGGGGCGGACGTCGGTTATAGGATGCAATCTTGCACAATAGTGGCAGCAGAACATCCGAGGGAGGTCTCGGACTAGTCTGCTGAGGGCAGAAATAGCTATCGATTTGTTGCGTTGCACTGGGTTGAGATCGCAGAGACCTGTCACGAAGCCATATAGCGTTCGGCTGCACAGACCTAAGCAGACGATGTCGGTGATTGCCAAAAATCTTGTGATATGGAGTAAAAGTTCAAGCGGTAACAGTTCTAGGCCAGAAAGTCGCTTTTCGTGTGGGCGGCGGCTGCGTAAGAAGAGTTGAAGTGGCCGGGAGAGCCAGTCTTTCAAGCCCTTCATGATGCCGTGAGTCCTCTGGTAATTCTGGTACAGATGCAGGTGAATAAGGGCGATGAAATGGGATGGACACGCGTGGAACAAAGGACTATGAACTCAGCTACGTGAGGCTATCCGAGCGGAACTATCAACATGGGCCGTGGCGGGCGGTGAGCAGCCTGGCTATCGGGGGCCTCAACGCCGCTGACACCCTCATACAAACCACGGTAACTTACGGACTATCGTGCCTAGCTTACGTGGCTGTGTCTTTAGTCGGTCTGCCGATTGTACAACAAGGCTGTCTGGCATGCATACTTCAATGCGACTGTACTCCATACTGTAATCAGCGCTGCACGGAAGATCCAGCTATCAAGCACAATGCTTATTCTTGGTCGGATGCAATAGTCTCCTCCATACGAGGGGATCAAGGATCAGCTCAAGCAAGCTGGCTGTGTTTCCTTGACCATGGCCAAAGGTCTAAAGCTTACTCTCGATTCCTATAATGTCTGAGTTCCATCTACCTTGGCATGTCGACAGGCATGATGGCCAGTTCTCGTGACGCTAGGAGAACCACATAAAGAAGAAAATATCCTCGAAGCTGTAACCGGGGCTTTGTTCCGTAAACAGCCACAAGAATGAGTTCATCGGAGAGCCACTCCCATCTGCGCAGCTTCCGCTCCTCCCATTATGCACCTTCCACCATCCAACCACGCCTTTCTCCCTTTCTTCGGTCTTCACAAGCAGTCTACCATATCAACATCATCAAGATCAAGGCCTGAGACACCGACCATGAGCTTGGGTACCAGTATGATCGATGAGCAAGTAGAATGCGCAGCTGAGCATGCCACGAAGAACGTCGACAGTCGCGGGGTCCACGAAAGCACCAACAGCGGTATCAGCAATCCTTCGGAATCGATGCTCTCAAGGTTCGAGCTCCTCCCGGCGGAGCTTCTGCTCAGCGTCAAGGGCTTTTTGGGGAATACAGATGCCATCCACCTGGGCATGTGCAGCCAGACTCTAAGGAAGAAAGTCCGCCAGTCACCCAGCACAGAGGAGCTGAACAAGGTAGATCAACTATCTCCTTTTCCTCTCTCGTTGTCCCCCCTCCCCTGGTTCCCCACTAACCTCAAAACTCGTTCTCTAGGCTCATATTTCCACCCCTACTCAAAGCAAACTAGAAACGGCGATCATCTGGCTCGGCGTCTTCCACCCCGAAATCGAAATCCTGCGGCTCACGTATCTCGTCTTACGCGACTGCACCCGATCACTGCCAGAACCACCCTCATCGGAGGGGGCTAGAGTTACTCTCCTCAGGACCATGATCAAAATCCAGAAGGCCCAGCTGCGTCTGGACGAGGAGTCGTTGCGCCGGCTGCGGGAGCTGGTGCAGGTGAACCAGCGTCAGAGCGCGCAGCTCGACGAGATCATTCGGTTGCTGAGGGCGGCGCTGGATGGCCGGGATACGGTCTCGGAGGCTGGGGGGCTTAGATAGCTTCCCCAATGCGGCGGATGGGTATGGTAGATGTTTTGTGTCTGAGAGAATCACGAGGGAGGGATTGAGTGCTGAACGGAACAAATACAGGCTTCTATATAGGCATCTTAGGGATCCTGTTCAATCAAGCTTGCCCACGCCCTTGGTGCACCAATGCACGGTGTAGACCACTAAGTCTACCAGACGTCATCAATCGAAATAATGATGCTGATGAAAGGCCATTGTCGGCCGATGATTCCGGGGAATGATAACCTTCCCCTCAATGATGATCTCACAGTAGTATCATTACGATCTTGCTTGTTTCTTTATAATAACCATGATGGCGCCATGAGGAGTCGATGCTACTCTTACTCCCCAAGAACTGTATCATAAAATGGCATCCGGATTGGCATACCGCCTTGATCGGCCCAGTCAAAATTTTCTTGAAATTTACTCAGCGCCACGAGAGCGCCTTCAGAGGGCCGTGAGGCTTTACCGAGCCCGATGTCAAAAGCCGCAACGACTGCATAGCCAGCCGCCGCCGCTGCAGCAACATCCACAGCCGATGTGGAACACACTACCGCTGGAGATCGTTCGCATGATCTTCCTGAATCTCGACATGGTCGCCCTTGGCAACTTACGACAAGTCAACACCACGATCCACCAACAAGTTGATGCGGCTCTCTTTGAATATCGCCTTCTCCGAACTCACGCAGCCGAGACCCTCCAAGCACTGGACCTGGCCCAATGCACGCACTACTTCTCGATCCAACAGCTGTATCACGAGTTCTGCCACCCGCGGTGCCGGACCTGCGCCAACTTCGGCCCCTACCTCTACCTTCCGAGCCTCTCCCGGGTGTGCTTTCCGTGCGTCCTGTGGCACGGCCGATACCGCGTCGCCTCCCTGGAGGACGTCCTGCAGTTCTACCGGCTGCCCCTCGAAGACTGGTGCCATCTCCCAGTCACCTACACCGCGTTTGACCTGCTGGGCAAGTCTCCGATGTCGGAGCGGATGCTCATCGACATCACGCAGGCCGAAGCCCTGCACAAGCAGCGCGGCAGGCCCCCACCGCCGCGCGAGAGCTCCACGTACCGGAGCTATTACGGCTTGACCTTCCACTGCCGGCAGGCGTCCACGGTGGCCTTCCCCTACTGGGACCCGCACACCCGCGCGGCCGAGCCCGGGGCCTATTGCCTGGGGTGCACCGAGTTCTGGGAGCGATCTCGCCCGAAACGCCGCGGGGCCCCAAAAACCTGGGATGAGTACTATGCTTGGGGCCCCGGGGTCAATTGGCGGGGCCGCGAGGCGGTCGAGCGCGCATTTCGGGTCCCCGAGCTGCGGCAACACTTTCGGACGTGTCCGCATGTTGTCCGGTGGCGGGTTGGACACGCAAAGGAGGTGGTGGCGCGGAGGTTTGGCGCCCCGATTGGGCGGGTCTTTCGGATTCCGACTCCTCCTCGTCGTCGTCGTCGTGAGGGTCGAGCAGCGCCGAGACGGTCCGCACGGCTTCAGAAGATGAGGGAGAGAAGAAAAGAAATATGTTGACGGGCCCTGCAGCCTCAGTAGTCAGGCTGCCGCTCACTACTGCACCACCCACCTCGGCGGTTCTTCGCTGGCTCCACCTCTCGAAATAGCCTCGCATAGCTGAATTCACCTGTTGAGGAATTAGCATTGGAAGGCATCTGCTGACTTGATCTACTTGATTCGATCAACTTGGCCTTACTTATATCACATTATATGATAAACCCTGTTCAGAAAGTGTCAAAGTGCCCCCCTACAGCTTCCAAACAGCTGCTACAGACGCCTTCTCGCTGGATTCGATTTGCTCGGAGCAACTGTCTGACACGCTTCTCCTGCGCCGCAGGTCCAGGTCCCTATCTATTTATCCCTACTATCCCGTGCGGACTATCGAGGTCCGAAAGAACAATTACTGCTACCAGCACTATGTCGACCCCCGGGCAATGATGAGTATAAACCGATGCGATGGGAGGTGCCAGAATTTGGACGAGGCTGCAATGTAGTGTACTCGTGTTGGGGTCTTTGTTGTCGTGGGTTGATCTCGTTTCCCTTGCTTGGCAGAGACACAGGGAGTCAGGGATCTAGTATTGTCCCCACTAATCCTTACTATTGTTCCTTCCTATGTTAGCAACCACCGACAAGCGCTCTCCAAAGAATCCAGCCAGCAACACGATATTCATTCTTTGTCGCATCATAGATGCAATAGTCTCATGTATCGAAGGGGAGCAGGGATCAGCTCCGTCAAGCTGACCCTTGTTCCCTATATTTAATCGCCCCTGTCGTGTGCCGCCCTGAGGCCCGAGCTCTCGCAAAGAGCAGCTCGAAAAGCATTTCATCCTGAATTCACACCTCCAGCAAACAAGCACCACAAGAAATGTCATCCAAGCGCAGTGTCCTCATCACCGGCTGCTCCGACGGCAGTCTCGGATCCGCCCTCGCGCTCCAATTCCACCAAGCGGGCTGGCGCGTGTTCGCCACGGCCCGCAACCCCGCGAAGCTCAAGGAGGCCGAGAAGGCGGGCATCGAGACCGTCCTGCTGGACACTCTGTCGAACGAGTCGATCCGCGCCTGCGTCGCCCGCGTCCAGGAGCTGACGGGCGGGTCGCTGGACGCGCTGATCAACAACGCGGGCGGCGGGTACTCGATGCCCGTCATGGACATCGAGATCCCGATCGCGCGGGACTTGTTCGAGCTCAACGTCTGGTCGCTGATCAGCGTCGCCCAGGCCTTCCTCCCTTTACTCCTGGAGTCCGCCCGGACCGGTGGCCCCGGCCGTGGCCCGACCTTGCTCGTCAACCACACCTCCATCTCCGGGACCATCGGCGCCACCGGGCCCTTCGCGGGGGCCTACAACGCCTCCAAGGCCGCCGCCTCCAGCTTCACCGAGACCCTGCGACTCGAGCTCGAGCCCTTCGGCATCAAGGTGATCAACCTCGTCACCGGCGCGGTCCAGTCCACCTTCCATGATAAGGCGCCGCACCCGACTCTGCCTGCTTCTTCCCTGTACAATGTCGCCAAGGAGACCGTGGAGCGCGCCTTGACCAATACCGATCCCGAGAATGATACCCCCGCCGCGGCGTGGGCGAAGCAGGTGGTCCGCGACCTCAGTAAGCGCACTCCGCCGTATTGGATCTGGCGCGGCAAGCTCGCCATGATGGCCCGGATCGCGGGCCTCCTGCCGCTGGGGTTCTTCGATGGGACGATGAAGAAGTGGGTTGGCTTGGATGTGGTGGAGCAGCGGTGGAAGGAGCAGGTGAAGGCGTCATCTTGAGATGGTGAAGGTGTCCTGTGTAAAGGATTGGTATATAATGCACGCCTGTGCCTAGTAAGAAACTGAAGGTGTTGGTTGTACGGAGTTCTCTGGTGGTTTAGTCTTTGATCTTTGGCATAAGAGCCGGGAGGGAATTTTGTGATCAGTGGTATCTTGTTCTTTCGTTGCTGCCTGTTACCGTGCTGTGTTTGTCTTTCCTGGAGTCTTGTCTTGCTGTGATTCTGGGAGTTTCGTTCTCTCTCAGCCGGTGGGACTATTTTGTTCGAAATATATCGTAATGGGCCAACTGTATATACGAAGCTGGCTCAGATAATGATATTATACACAGCGATAATAAGTCAGTGCGTAGACCATCGGCAGAGCTTGATATAGGCTTGATCATGGGATAACAACAATGAGGAACTAGACGCCTGTGTCCGAATGGGACCTCAACGCCATCTATCTATCAGACCAAACATACTCTAGCAGTATGCAGCCCATTGCTTTGAAGCTGCTGGGCACCTGGTAGTAAGATAGAAAATGAAAGATCATAAACCACGCCTGATCCTCCCAGACTTGCTGTGTATATGGATGTAGTCTTAGCTCGGATGATTGGGTAAAGAGAGGGGGGGTATAGAGGATCGACAGAGGTGGAGAGTACTAGGTATTCAAGAGGCGTGGTCTGAGACAGTATGCCTAAAACCGTCAGCAAGAAAAGAACCCCAGTTTGATCCATCATTAGGTATAATTAACATGTGCTGATATGGAAATCCACTCGCAGATCTGGTTAAACGATATTGGTATAGCTACCTGTAGCTTCTAACAACACGCAGCAGGAAGATCCGAGGCGACGGGGCGGTCGAAACAGGGATGGCCATAATCAGACGAGCGCACGACCGCTATAGCTAGATCTGCTCCCTACCTAGTCTTGTATAAGTTCTCAGTTGGCCAGACCTGAAAACTGTTATGACTCCGGGAACGGCCACATGGCTCTTGCCTCATCCGGGGATCTTTCCTCGGCTGCTGCTCGCTCGGTCCACATCGCCAGCAGCTCCCGATTCTGCCTCCGCTTCTCGGCGATATCCAGCTGCGGTGCAATCCACTTTTCGGCGTCGGTGTCGAGGCACTCCATCGCGAGTTGCTGGACATCATTCCACGCCTGATACTCTGCATATTGGCGTTCGTGCTGACGGGTTTCTTCATCGCTGAATGAATAAGGGCATTCACTAGTGAAGTCCAACGCCGACCAGTTCTGGAAAATCTGAAGCAGACTCTCGCGCAGCGGCACGATTCCCACCTCCGAGACTTCGCCGCAGCGGACGAACAACTCCCGAAAGACGCGGGGCACAACGTTCACCATCGCGTCGTGGGCGACGCGGTCGTCGAGGAATTTGGCGACTTCGTATGCTTTGGCGAGCTTGGCCTGGGAGAATTCCTGCAGAGCAGCTGCCTGGCTTTCTTCGTCGAGGGAAGTGAAACCGTCTGGGAGTGTGGGCTTCACAAAACCCTTTGGATAGTCTATTGGGGGCTTGAGAAAGACTGGCCATCGGGCTTGAAGGAATAGAGGGTGGATGGACAGGGACCGAAAGTCGATCAGGGAGACGATTCTCGAGCTTTCGTCCGGAGCTACGAAGATGTTTCCCATGTGGAGGTCCGTGTGCCATAGTGTAGGCTGGGCCGATTGGCCGATTGATGGGTGCGAGTCGATCTGCTGGAATACACTCATTGCAGCTTCTAAGAGCTGGGTTTGCTCTTGAATGCTACCTTGGTGGAATGGTAACCGGGGGGTTGACTTTCCCAGGTCTGATAAAGTTCGCCCTGGAGGTCGGTTAGCTGACGCAACACATGGTCTATTGTGGTAAGGGCTCACAAGGCCCATGGCTAAAGCTTTCAGACCGGGGGGCAGCTGAATCAGTCGCAGCCGAAGGATGACACGATGGCCCGACGCAAAACCGATCAGAAGAGTCTACGTCCACACACGCCTGTGGCGATCGTATTGGGTCCGCACCAACCCTCCGTTAGAGCCCCCCGTACGCAGGAAATGCAATGGCTGACAGTTGCGCCTCAAGCTTCACCAGATCCTGGATCAGCCCCAACCTCTCGATCTCCGCCATCCCCTCCCATCGTTCATACAGCGGAACCCCTGCCGCCTTCTCCATGATGATGTACTCGGCTCCGATCGGGCTCAAACTGTCCGAGGACCAGGAGAGCACTCCTGGAACGGGGATACGCGTATACTTCTTAACTGATACCATATGAGCATCAGTAAGATTGATAGATGAGGGATACATACCATACTGCAGAGCCGCGACCTCAGAAGCGACAGTCAGGGAGGCTGGTCCCGCGATATGATACGGGAGCTTCGCAACAACCTCCTCGTCATTCTCCTTCGTCAGCAGCAGGGCTTTGCTGAACCCTCCCTCGAGCTTCTCAATCGTTCGGATCGGGGATGGATTTACCCCGGCTGTCGCAGCGAGATCGCAGAGAGCTTCGATGTTGAATTTCAGGTATCGTCGACGGAGCTGGGTTTCTTCGTCGATGAGGAAATGGCCATTGGTGTAGGTGAATAGCTCTTCGCGGGCGATGGCGTTGCCTGGGGGAGTTAGGGGGGTTCCGCTACTAGGAAGAAGGTGCTGTGCTTAGGGAGGTGTTTTACCTCGACAAAGGATGGATAGTGGAGCTATCAAGCTTCGAGGCTTGAGGCTCCTGGGGCATCTACGGAAGGAAAGCATACTGGAGCTGGGCTCTGCGAATACATGGACAGATGTGGGGGAGTGGTTGTTGTGATGGACAGGCGCAGGGGACGATGTAGTCGAGGGCGGATTAGTCAGTGATGCAGGGAGCAGACATCACTTCTGGCACTCTTGGGGATCACTCCTAACGTCTTTCTCACTCCATCAGGATGAAGGTAGTTCAATGACTTGCTCTGCCTCGGCTCCTGCTGATCAGTAAGTCTCAAGTGATCGAATAATGCCACTACAGACGCAACAGAAGCTTCGAGATTCAGGTAGTTGCATGACACGATGAGGCCTCAAGAGATCTGAGCCCCTGATGGTTATTGGAAAGATGACCGCCCTCGGAAAAATCATTTTAGATTTCTTCTCAGATCACAAGAATCAAGATCCACAGGCAAAGGTACAGACACGAATGAGGAACCAAAAGCACAATGTATTCAGCATGTATGAGAAAGGACGCCGCGCCATGCACGCATATCATGAACAACATATTCAACCCTAAAAGGATCCAAATCAAACACCTACCCCCCACCCCCAACCGCAGGGTCGTAGGGGAAGAACCGATGTAAATACCAGAACAAGCTCAAAATCCCTCCTCAACCGCCTTCTGCCCATGCCTCGTCCTCCGTCCCCCGCCCCACCCCACATTCTCCAGCTCCCGGAACTCCGGCACCAGCTGCTGATCCCCGAGACCGGCAGCCTTACCGGCACTCTTCTTCGCCACGGCCTTCCCCGCCTGATGCAAGAACTGCTCGCGCATGGCCACGGCGTCCGGATCCTCGTAGTCCAGCTGCGTCATGGCCGGCGGCTCGTTCTCGTCCTCCTCGCCCGCGTACTCATGCTCGTACTCGGACATGACCATCGAATTGCTGGCGGTCCTGCCCTCCATGTCCAGGTACTCGAGTCGGGCGGCGGTGCTGTTCGCGCGGGAGAGGATGCCGCCGCTGTCCGCGGGGTGGTTGGAGTCGAAGATGGCGCTGCCGCAGCCGTCGTCGTTGAGGGTGTCGATGGAGCTGGCGCGCGAGAACGAGAACGCTTTCGTCTGCGGGTGGTGCTGGTCGAGGGAGACGAGGCCGCCGCTGTTGGTGCGGCTCGAGGGCGCGCGTCCGAGGAGCGGTTTCCGAGCGCGGGAGCGGGGCCGGTCACCGTGGCTGTCCCCGGGTTCAGAACCAGAATTGGTGCGGGCTTGTTTCATGAGGCCGCTGACGGCCAGGTCGATGACGGATTGCGCGGTCGGGCCGGTGGAGACATCGGAGATCTTGCGTTTGAGCGGTGAGGAGCTCGTGGAGGTGATTGAGTTCTTCTTGATGGGCGATTCTTTGACTGGGGTAGGGACTCGAGAGCGGTCGTCTGGCTTCGCTTTGGATGGTGCTTCGTGCCGTTGATCAAGTTCATCCGCCTTGGCGGTGTCGGTTGCTCGATAAGGGTGGCCTGTTCCATCGATTCGGGTTTTTGATTGGCCAGTCTGGTGATGAGCGGTTGTTTTGGTGGCGTTCGTGGGCTGGTTGGTGGTTGAGGATGGTCGGTTCTGCTCCGGATGCGAGCCAGCTCGCTTCTCCCGAGACTTGCCACTTTGGGTGGGTTGCTTTTGAATTAGATAGGGTTCGAAAGGCTGCTTTTTCTCGTGGCGAATGGAGGCCCAGAGCCAGTCCGCAGAGACTGCTGGCACTCCCCACTCCTGAGTATGCCGTAGCTTGTCCTGGTTCACAGGGCTGGCGTCGTTGCAGACGAGCACAGAAGCCTTGGGCGTCAGGTACTCGTTGTATGTAGCACCTAAAGGATTAGTCTTGGTCTAATATGAAGCCGGAATGTCCCTTACCGATTAGATTGACAAGCTTGGACAAGTGCAGGAGATCGATACGGAAGAACCCGGTTGAGCAAACCTTAAGGCCAGATAATCCTAAGACCGTCAGAGCAGTCTCCAAGCTTGAAGCGAGAGGACTTACCGTCGACCGGAAATGAGGGAATGGGCGTGTTTGCGACGTGGGATTCTGGAGGCACGAGTGTTTTCGCATCAAGGCATCTCTCCAGCCACATATCCGTCACCACTTCGCATTCGAATGCCAAATCATCGGTGGACGGAACCTGGGTTTTAGACATCTTGAAAGGAACGATTGTGTACAGACCGTGGCCGGTTTTCGGGATGTCTGATCGGGTGAACTCGCTCAAGGATCCCACCAATTGTGCCCCGTTGAACGATAGATGGTGGCGTAGCACGTTCGTCTGCCGAACGTATTAGTTTCTAGCCCGATGGTATCCGTACCCCAAGACACAAACCTGTTTCGACGAGAACCCATGTATGTAAAAGTAGCAGCCATGCAGAAACCCTTCATCCTTGCTAGCGACCGGCTCCGGTGGTGGCTGGGGACGTGACTCTTGCGCCTCCGCCATGGTCGTCTCGCTAGCGAACGACTTCACCTCCTGGAGGCCCGAGGTAGCCTTCCGCAAGGCCCGGGTCTCGCTCTGCTGGCTCCCCTTGGACCGGCCAAAGTCGCCCGCCTCGAACCCGATGCCAATGATATCGCCCCAGATGCCTTCGTTCTGGTCTCCAAGCTTCGTGCTCGCGATACGGCGCAGTTTTCGGGGTCGGGGGTTATTCGAGGGGTTCTCACTGTCGGCCCCCGAGGCAGCCTTGGGCTTGGGCGCGGGCAAGGCTCGATGCCAGGCGCCAACGCCATGCTGCTCCGACGGCAATTGCAGGTCGTACAGGGCCTCTTCCAGGACCATCCCCCGCTCGAGACTGTCGGTGAGCCACTTCATCGAGACGATCTTGATCCCCCACTGCATCGCGAACTTGTATTTGTCCCCCTCGGTGCTCCGCGCGATCAGGTGGCTGGTGCCTTTCACGAGGTCTTTCCGGAACTCGGCGCCATGGGCCGTGACTGTGTCCTGGATGTAGTTCCTAACCGACACTGAAGACGAAAAAAAAAAACAGAAAGTTGTTAGACGAGCCTCCATACCCCAGCGGATCTGTGTCTGATGAACTCAAAACTCACTATCCTCAAACCCCGTAATGCAGATGGACAAGCCTCCAAAAACCGGGAATCGGTACGCGGCCTCCAGCGCGCGGATGTCCGTGTCGCCGCCCTTAATCCACGACTGACGCACTGCCTCAACCCATTCGGGTTTCAGGACCGTGACGTCGGCCCGTTCCCGCGCGACGAATTTGTACTTGGGCGTGTTGACCTCGCCGATCAGCAGGTGAGTGACATCAGAGGTGAGGTCGAACTTGTGGGTCGCTCCCATCTGACTCGCGACGGAGGCAATCTCAGACTATCGCCCATTTCCAAAGATGTTAGCGGACATTATCGTGGTGGGAAGAGCCATGACTTCAGGGTGTGGGTGGGATCGAGACTTTACCCGCTGCTCGGGGAGGATTGAGGTGAAGCAGAGAACCACCCCGGTGAGGGGATGCTCCTTGTCTATTCCAGGTCATTGGGGCTTAGTGCTAAACTTGCAATGGTAGCGTTCAAAGGAAACTTACTTGCGCCCGCAGTCTCAGCCATCGTTCATGGTCGCCGAGCAGAATGAGACCTCCAGCCTGTGCGATGGGGTGAATCTTGGTTTGCTTCCCCGACTTCGCGCCGGAGAGCGCGCAAAGGCGATGCGCGATCACGTGACTGGGTGGTATCAGTGGGTGCCGCTCTCACTTTGTCTAAGCTTATGCTTGAGAAGCCATGAACCACTCTACGACAAAACACTAATCTTGATCACAGATCAAGAGACTCACAGCCAACCCAAATTCCGGCCATGTCTGCTCCAGCTCCGGCTTTCACGTGCTTAGGGCACGACAGCTTATCAGCATGTCACGTGCGATAAGAAGCAGAGTGGCGCGGGCGCGTATCCAATCAACAAAAACGCGCATATTTCCAAAGGAACGCGGATTAACTTCCAATTCGAAAAAAAAAAAAAAAACCACTACTCATCAATAACAGGATAGGATAAACCCCACCTCCACAAGAATTCCTCTCCTTCACGAGACCCTTATCGGCCCCGAGAAGCCAGCATATGCACCTCGCCAGACACCACGTACGGGCGTCATCGGGTTCATATCGTCAATTCACCACTTCCAATGGTCCATTATTGATACTACCGCGATCCGCCTCGAATCGACTACCCCCTCCTCTTCCGTCTTCTCGTCGTCGACCATTGTCTCCGTCCGGACGAGGACCAACCCCTCCAATGTTTCAGCGAGCTGCCAATCGATACCCCGCCGCGCCGGCGGCTCCGCTGCAGTCCACGCTCGGGGCTCGCAACAACAGCAGTGCCGCACCGCTGCACAAACCGGCGGCCCCGGCGTCGTCGTTAGGGGTCAAGCGGAAGATCGAGATGACCAGCACGCAATCGACGTTGGGATCGCTGCACGACGAGGTGTACTTCGATGAGAACGACTTTGACGATGACGAGGACTTGGACTTCGAGGCTCCCGACCCATTCACTCGCCCCGCCGCCCCCGTTCACGCCGCCGCAGTGGCTACTCAAATCGACAGACCGCCCAAGATCACGAAAGGACAGAAGCAAGAGGAGGAGGATGGGATGGCGGGATACCCGAATCTGAGCAGCGCGTTCGCGGACGATAAGATCTCGGTCGTCGACCTGACGGAAACACCCACCCGCGATACGTCATCGGCGGCGGTGAAGTACCCCGACCTCCCTCCGATGCCCGCCGATGACAATCAGCCCCCCTCGAGCAGCATACAGTACCCCTGGTCCTCGTCGCCCCCATCCCACTTCCAGGCGCCTGTCAAGAAACCGCGGAAACTACCATGGCTGGGCGAGGAAGACGAAGAGGTGGGTATGGGTCCCCGGAAGCCCGTGACGCCTGCGCGTCCGAAGCAGACGGCGCCTTGGAACAAGTCCGCGAGCGCGATCAAGGAGGAGCAGCGGGAACTGCGGCGGCAGAACAAGGAAATGAAGGCGCTCGTGACGGGCCAGCTGCCACCACCCCGGGCGCAGGTGGCGTCGATCTTCCTCAGTGACGAGCAACGACACGTTCTGGACGCCGTGGTGCAGCAGGGGAAGAGTATCTTCTTCACGGGATCGGCCGGAACAGGAAAGTCGGTGCTGATGCGGGAGATCATCAAGAAGCTGCGGGACAAGTACAAACGGGAACCGGATCGGGTCGCGGTAACAGCGTCGACCGGTCTCGCCGCTTGTAACATCGAGGGCGTAACGCTGCACAGCTTTGCGGGGATCGGGTTAGGCAAAGAGCCGGTGCCCGAGCTGGTCAAGAAGGTCAGTCGGCATCCGGCCAACTCGCCGCACAGGAATGACGGCGTAATGCCATGGCTAACGGCGTAGCAGATCAAGAAGAACCAAAAGGCGCGGAACCGCTGGCTACGCACCCGGGTGCTCATCGTCGACGAAGTGTCCATGGTCGACGGCGACCTGTTCGACAAGCTGGAGGAAGTGGCCCGACTGATCCGCAACAACGGCCGTCCGTTCGGAGGGATTCAGCTCGTCGTGACCGGCGACTTCTTCCAGCTGCCCCCGGTGCCCGAGGGCGGCAACCGCGAGGCCAAATTCGCCTTCGCGGCCTCGACCTGGAACACCTCGATCCAACACACGATCCTGCTCACCCACATCTTCCGCCAGAAGGACCCGGAGTTCGCCGACATGCTGAACGAGATGCGCCTGGGCAAGTTGACCCCGCGCACCATCGAAACCTTCAAGCAGCTTTCTCGGCCGCTGAACTTCCACGACGCCCTCGAGGCTACTGAGTTGTGAGCCTTACCCCCCCCCCCTTAAAATCCAGGCATGGTATTGACAGCTGGCTAGATTCCCCACCCGACAAGAAGTCGACCACGCGAACAGTGCGCGCATGAATCGACTCTCGGGCGAAGTGATGACCTTCACCGCGCAGGACTCGGGGACGATTCAAGACCCGCAGTTTCGCGAGAAGCTCCTCTCCAACTGCATGGCGCCGCCGGTGATCCACCTGAAGAAGGGGGCGCAGGTGATGCTGATCAAGAACATGGAGGACACGCTGGTGAACGGGTCGATCGGGCGGGTGGTCGCGTTCATGGACGAGGCGACCTTCGACTACTACATTGAGAACGAGAACGAATTCTCGGGAGGCAACAAACTTGATGGCGAGGGCGACAACGATATCGACAACGACGACGCCGCGATCATGGCGCGGGCCCGCAAGAAGCTCAAACCGCTCGCCCACAAGGACGGGGGTGCGGCCGCCGCCGTGACGACGCGCAAGTGGCCGCTGGTGTGCTTCGTGCAGCCCGACGGCACGGAGCGGCATCTGCTCTGCCAGCCCGAGACGTGGAAGATCGAGCTCCCCAACGGCGAGGTGCAGGCGCAGCGCCAGCAGGTGCCGCTGATCCTGGCCTGGGCGCTGTCCATCCACAAGGCGCAGGGCCAGACCCTGCAGCGCGTCAAGGTCGATCTGGGCAAGGTGTTCGAGAAGGGCCAGGCTTACGTCGCGCTGAGTCGTGCAACCTCCAAGGCGGGCCTGCAGGTTACGCGGTTCGACGCCCGCAGGGTCATGGTCCACCCCCGGGTCATCGACTTCTACTCCAAGCTGGTCAGCATCACCGACGTTTTGAAGCCGAAGGCCGGCAGGGGGGCGGCAGCTGAACCTGAGGATGAATTCGAGGAGTACTACGGCTCGTTTTAGGGTCTTTGCACGGGCTTTACATTCTTACGGCCACAGGCAATCTTATACCTGTCAAGGTCAGCGGGCTGGGTTCATGACTAATGATTACATTGATTGTGCAGATATCGATATTTACTGGGTGTTAAATGGGTTCCAGATTGTGTACGAGGGGTGGGTGGGAAAATCGCTGTAACATAGACCATTAATCAGGGTGTTGCGTCTAGTTCGAGAATCGAACAAGATTAAGGAAGTAAACATGGCTCGAGCCTTCCCCTACCATGGAACACAATCCCCCTAGCCAAAGCCAATGGACACTCACATCGTAGGGCTGGTGTTCGATCGCAAACAACTACCAACCGCATCACAAACAAAAGGAAATCAAAACACCTGTCCTGCTCAGCCTCCCTTGGAAGGAAGGACGTGGACAGAGACAAAAAAGAGTGGCCCGAACCGCGATTCGAACGCGGGGCCTCTCGCATTTAAGATGTGGATCCCAAAGCGAGAATCATACCACTAGACCATCCGGGCTCTTATGATGTCAGAAGCTGACTTACTTAATATAAGACTACCTCAAACCAGAACAGAGTCGAGGAAAACAAAAACAAAAGAAACAAGGCCCGAGCCGCGGATCGAACGCGGGACCTCTCGCAGATATGCTTGGGTTTGGAATCCCTAAGCGAGAATCATACCACTAGACCACCCGGGCTTGATGATGTCATTTGCTGGATTTGTGGCATCATCAAGAAAAGAAAAGAAGGTGTCTGAATGTGGATGTATATGATGGGGGTTGAGTTTATATTTAGGTGACTGTGCGCCCTAACTCAAAACCTGTTTCTCATGCCCTATGTATATTTCACGGGTGATCAATTCTACACGACAGACCTGTACACAGAGTATACCTAGAGTTGTTGTTTACTGCGAAGTTGAACGCTTGTTGGGAGCTTCCGCCCTGTGCAATATATATAGAGTACCGTGGCATTCGAGCCTCTAACCCGATTAATTGGGAACCACCGCGCACACTTTCATCCGCCATCGCCTACATGCCAGTAGCACAAGAAGAACGTCAACCACGTATGGCAGGTTTCCAAAGAAGAAGAGTTGGAGATTTGAAGTTGTGGCTGCGCACGGAAGTGCAAATAATGCAAATCAACCATACAAACCGGTGCAACTTGAGCCTCGTGCCCGGTGCATATACAGGAAACCTCACAGGAAACCCCAAGGAGGGGATCACGAGAAGAGAAGGTTACCTCTGTTATATCGTTAAACAAGTGAGATCTTGGTCTATATATCTGGTGAGCAGTGTTCCAATTTGAATCTAAATCTATTCAAGTTCTGCTTAGATATAACTTATACTCTGGACAGACTCGGACATACTATCACATATCTGCTCAGCAAAATACAGAGTACAAGTACTCACCTGGCTAGCCGTGAGCAGCTTCCCGTTCAAGTGTCTCATCAGCTACTAGATGCCTGCTACAAGTGTCGATAGAATGCCAGACTAAACACCAAAAGGGCCTAGCAGACCCTGCCTGACCAAGTACACAAAACCTGTCGGATCTCCCCCCCCCCCTTCAAGTTCTCTCTCTCTCTCTCTCTCTCTGCGCGAGGCTTCACGTTTTCACCCTCACCAAATTTCCTTTTACTTGCATCTCAATTAACGGAACATCCTTCTCCCCCTCTTCCTCCATCATGCACGATGATCATCCGTCTCCTGCCGACCAAGCCGACCAGCCCACCATTATCACCTTCGACAACAGCGGCGACGGCCCGCTCCGAGTACCCGGTTTTGGCACGATTCCTCTGACATACGAGCTCCCATCCGACGCGCGCTTTGCCCATGGCATCCAAGAGTGGCGACAGGCGCCCGCCGTCACCGCCCGAGAGCTGGCCATGACAACCGCCATGAACCGTCTGACCGACCGCCCCAACTGGCATGTCGACGTCTTCGATGACGGGGTCGTGGCGCGCTGGCGACAAGACAGCATCGCCTCCCTCGCGATGAATCCCCTGCTGAGTGATCGGGCCTGGGCCTGGTGCGTCCGGGAACTGCGCGACAAGGCCGTCGAATATCGTCAGAAGGGACATATCCGGGTGCTAGACACGGGGTCCTGTGTTTGCAAGTCGGACTATGTTCCTGCGCGAGGAACGGGGGAGCTGGCCGGGGAGTTCCGACGCGCCGTGAAGCCGGTGCTCCGCGCCCTCGTGCAATCCGGGATGGTGGATTGGCGGTCACGGCTTCGGTTGAGTATCATCGACCCGACCTTGTTTCCGCTGGTCTATGGGCGGAGCCCGGTCTTGGCGGATGGGGGTCGAGTGGAGCTAGGGGATGTGTGGGGCGCGTACCAGGGAGCGACTCCCCTTGCGCCTACTCATGTGGATAAGAGGACCGATGCGGCGGATGTTCAGAGGCAGATGGAGGAGGCCCGGCATGTGCATGTCGATGATGAAACAGCGCCTCACTACCGGTGGAGCGCGAATTATCAGGCTCTACCGTGTGAAGTGGAGTTCATCGGCGAGGCAGGGTCAACGCAGGTGCGCCTCACATCGTACATCAACAATCTACACCCGATGCACAAGCACCTCTACCGGGCAATCGAGACGCTGATGAGCCGGGCGATTCCATTGTGGAACGACTGTCTGGTGCAGGGACAGCGCGGCTGGAAGGATATCCTGAACCAAGGCCAGCTGGGGCCGGTCCCGCTCCGGATCATCACGTATGGAGTCGAATGGGAGAATGAGCTTCCCGAATGGCTGCTCGCCTTCCGGGTCCCAGGGTCAGGAAGGAAGAGGATGTACCGCAAAGCGCGAGAAGCGCTTCTGGACAGTGTGGGAGATGACACGGACGAGGGTCGCCGCAGACACCGAGAGGCGCAAGAACGGCTGGACTGCTATCCAGACGTGGAGGGAAACGAAGAGAAGGAGTTGCCGCCCCCGGAGTCAGAGCTCTGGCAACGCGCGAAGGAGTATCTCGAGCTCCCTGGGGACGGGTCTGACACTCCCGTTCCTGCCCCGGACGACTGGCAGCAAGACACGTGGGGGAAGATCCAAGGCAATGTCAAGCGGCTGCTGCGTTTCTGTCACCCCGAGCCAGGGACCGCATTTTCTTACGAAGAGTGGAAGACGGCGCGCCACAACGAGAGAGCTGTGGTGGATCTAGTCCGCGAGAGGAAGCACTGGCACGATGTTCCCTACGAGCCGCTCACACCGCCCCACAAACCCTATACAATTCGGCTCCAGGACACCTTCCGTTTGCAGGGACTACAAATCATTGTCAACATGGAGAACATCGAGCTTACCCCTGACAGTGGGGACTACAAAGGCACGGACTGGCACATGGAAGGCCAGCTCAACGAACACATTGTTGCTCTTGCCGTGTTTGCCTACGATATCGACAATATTACCGAACCTCGAATCGCCTTCCGTCAGAATACTAAGCTAGATGAAAGCTTCTATCGATATAGGGAGTACAAAGAGCAAGGGCGAAAGTGGCAGTGGCATCCCCGACTGCTGCCCGCCCGGCGATATGGGAAAAACACCCACTCGGATCTGAATGAACTGGCACAGATCTTAGGATTTTCAAGCTTCGACCTCGACATCGACAATCACGCAGCAAGGACATGGCAGGACCAAGGCGCAGTTTCGCTCTCGCAAGGGCGTGTGATCGCATTCCCCAACCTTCTCGAGCACCGCGTCGAGCCCTTCTCCCTGGCCGATTCCAGCCGCCCGGGGCATTATCGTTCCATCACCTTGCATCTGGTTGACCCGCACTATCGCATCTGCTCCACCCGCAATGTGCCGCCGCAGCAGCATCACTGGTGGGCACAAGCGGTCGGGGAGACCCTGCGCGCTGCGGCCCGACTCCCCCAGGAGATTAGTGACAAGATCATGCAAAACACCGGCAGCTGGCCTATGGGGTTGCCGGAAGCGCGACGGCACCGCCGCGCTTTTTGGCAAGAGCATCGCTGGAATAACCTGGTCCGGATGGATCGGATGGATCATCCGTACTTCAATTGTTGAATGTACGGGCTATCACCGGAGGCCCTAGAGGGTCTGGCGGGAGCCAAAGAACAAGCCTAAACAAGCATATATCAAGAACTCGGCACCAGCAACAGTTACATGTCTATAAAATTCAAACTTTCCAAGAGATCATCCCCCAAAGAGCTTGTCTAAGCTAGCCTTGATAATTTCCGAAGCGTACAGTAGGCCCATAATGAGAACGCGCCGAGAGATACTGCCTGAGTCCCCGGAACATATTCTAGGTAGGGGCGGGTTTTCCACCCCCCTCGGAGTGCATTAGCCCTAATTGTCGACTTGGACTGAAGTTAATCATTTATCTCACTACTCATGATATCGCGATTAGCGAAAGGTTCTCGTAAGGGACCTCTTTGTCCTCGGATCGATCGGGACCCAGGGAGCACTTTTCGGGGAGAGGGCTCTGAGAGGTTTCTCTTGCAGCCAGTGATTAAGAAAACTCACTGCTTCAAACGCAGGTGGCGACAGGAGTTTCAACATGGAATGGAAATGTAGTAGACATTTGCGTTAGTTATGATAAATTATGGACAGTCAATTGGCACATACGACCACAGGGTGTGGAAAATAGGGCTTCCCGTCCGCTCAGCCGTACTCAAGCCACACGCCGGGAGGTTAGTAGTTGGGTGGGTGACCACCAGCGAATCCCTTCTTTTGTATGTTTTTGTTTGGCTTTTCTTTAGTGGGGATAGATTTTTGCCTGGTTAGGTCCGGTCAAGTGTGTGTCGTCCTTCACCTGAGTACCGCAGCCGTCCAAACTTCACCCCCGGGCAAGCCGGACTTCCCGATATGGCCTCCTTCGCTCCCCTATCAGCCCCTCCACAAGAGAAGCAGGTATATCCCCAAAAGAAGCAGAAACACCAGGGCCATAATCAGAGAGGCAACAAAAGTACCTATCTCCCACCGTGGGTTGACCATGGCCCTTCAAAGTTAAAATGCACCAGGTATCTAGATCAGGAGTCAGACACAAAAACCCATCAATAACCTGCTTCAGAGAGTCAATATGATCGATGTGCGCAAACATGGCAGAGCCGCTCATAGACTCAGAACATCCTCCATCCCTGTCCGGCTAGCCCAGTGGCACGTTTTCCAGCACCGCCAGCATAGACCACTTGGTCATAATTGGCATCGGCTTAAGTTGGACGAATCCGATAGGGTCACTTACCGAGGTAACCAACGATCGTGACACTAACAGTGGCGACATGCAAGGCGTGAACTAGAATCTAAGATTCTAGGGTTGCCTACTGTGCCAATAACAAGCGTGTACTCACTGATGCTAGACTCACATCGAGTGACTCGCTGCGTATACAGCCAAAGTCCCACGGCGCATGCTGCAAGAACAGTAAAATGAGGTTCAATGCTTAACAGTGGACGAGCTTGTGAGGGTCTTAGCTATGGCCGGGAAACTCTGTACAAGTGCAGGACAAGTACAGAGGTGCTTATTGACCTTGCAGAGTACTATCGGACACTTGAAACTTGTATATATCCGCAAAGAAACTCATCCGAGTGACAGGAACGACTGAAATGAAGGGACTTGTACTCGTGGATATAAATCGAGGGGAGAGACGGGGCTAGCCCAGAAGGGCGAAGAGATAACAAGTCAAAGAAAAATAGCAGACTAGCAAGAATGAAACTGTCTGTATATAATGCTGTTGCTGGTGGGTGAGGGCGTAGGAAGCAGAGACCATCAACGCACGAGTCAGCACTAGACTGGGGCGCATCAAGGAACCATATTTGTCGGAACAGGGGCGAAATGTTGAGAGATCATCTTAGGCCCGTCAATTCAAATGATCCTTGCATATGGCGGCGACTGGACACTACGGAGTAGATCGAGCCCCCGTCGATGTTAGTGTAGTGGCTAAGGCACTAGCACTGAGCACTTATGAGTAGAGACCTACTAATACTACTCGGTGGACAAGGGATCTTACTGTCCACGGCAGGCAACCTAGCGCTTACTCCTACTAACTACTGTAAGCCCTAACTAGAGCCCAGTGGATGCCCACCATCCCCACTGGCCAACCCACCCATGACTTATTCGTAATCCATGATCATAGGCTGTGCTATTACCGTCCCATGTTGCTTTAAACTACACTACAATATGGTAACTACCGCACCAAGCAACCGGGTCTCCTATAAATACCGCGATCGCAACCCAGTTTCCCGTGGACGAACCGTCAGCCCATAGTACCCTACTTACATATTGCTTCCCAGTCTATTTCACTCACCGCATCAACGATGAACCCTCAAGTAGACACCCCTCTCGAAGCAGACTACGTGATCGTCGGAGGGGGAACGTCCGGTCTCGTTCTCGCTGCTCGACTGTCCGAGGGCGACTCGGCCCGCTCTGTGATCGTCCTGGAGGCAGGGAAGAACCTAGTCGAGGACCCCCGAGTTCAGACCCCTGCCCTCTGGACCACCCTGATGGGGTCCGAAGCAGATTGGCAGTATCAATCCACGCCTCAGGTATGCTTCTTTTGCCTCATGCGCCAAGCACGAATGCTGATTTCGATCATCAGCCTGCTCTCGGGAATCGAGTCATCAAAGAGCCTCAGGGCAAGCTGCTAGGTGGCTCATCCGGGATCAACGGTCAGGCCTTTATCGCGCCCACCAAGGCGGGAATTGATGGCTGGGAGAAACTGGGTGCAACGGGTTGGGACTGGGCGACTCTCTCCCCGTACTACCGCAAGGCCTTCACTCTGCAGCTGCCAGACGATAACACCCGGGACCATATCGGCACCGGCTGGGTTGACACCGAGGCCAACGGAACGTCGGGCCCGATCAAGGTCTCCTTCCCGGCCGTACGACAAGACCCGCTGTCCAAGGCGTGGGTGGACACGTTTCGAGCAATGGGCTACGGCGTCACCGGCGATCCTTTCTCGGGGGTCTCCACCGGCGGCTACTCCAACCTGGCCGCTGTCGACGCCGAAACCAAGACCCGCAGTTATGCAGCCACGGGCTATGGCGTGCCCGCCAGCCAGCGTCCGAGCGTGCGCATCCTCACCAACGCGGTCGCCCGTCGCATTCGTCTTGAGTCTGAGGAGTCGGGGGTTACCGCCACGGGAGTGGACGCAGACATTGAAGGACAAGCTACAGTCGTCAAGGCGAAAAAGGAGGTGATTCTGACTGCCGGGGCCCTCAATACTCCAAGACTGCTCGAACTGTCCGGTATTGGGGGCCAAGCCATTCTCGACAAGTTCAGCATTCCGGTCGTGATCGACAACCCCAACGTCGGCGAGAATCTCCAGGACCATCTCATGAGTGGGATCAGCTTCGAGGTGAAGCCGGGGGTGGTCACCGGTGATCCGCTTCTGCGGCAGGAGCCCGACGCGATCCAGACCGCATTGCAACTGTATGCCGAACACAAAGCCGGGCCCATGACCGTGGGCGGAGTGCAATCCTGCGCCTACATGCCTATCATCGAGTCTCATGGCCACCAGGAAGCGAAGCGGGCGCATCTCGAGACCTTCCCCAGTGACCCCGATGCTCGCCACGAAGTGATCCGAGACATCTACGGGGGATTGGATGCGCCCACCTGCTCGATGTTCATGTTCTTGGCGCAGGCCAACCTCCACCAGGACAGCAGAGCTTCGTCGGCCAGGAGCTTCTGCCGGGCAACTACCTCAGCCTGGGCGTCTCCCGGAGTCTACCCTTCTCCCGTGGAGCGGTGCATATCGCCTCGGTGGACCCGGACGCGCCCCTGACCATCGATCCTCGTTATTTCTCGAACCCGCTCGATCTGGACATCATGGCCCGGAACCTGCTGGACGTGGAGCGCCTCCACGGTCTGAGGCCGCTCGCGGATTATCTGGCTGCCGATGGCCGCCGCAATCACCCGGACGCCTCTCTCACGGACCTCGACTCCGCCAAGAGATACCTCCGTGACACGGCCACCACCACCTATCATTCATGTGGTACCGTGGCCATGCTTCCCCGGGAGAAAGGAGGCGTGGTGGACGAGCGCCTGCGGGTGTACGGAACCACCAACCTGCGTGTCTGCGATGCGAGTATCTTTCCTTTGATCCCGGCGGCAAATATCATGTCTACCGTGTACGCGGTGGCGGAGAGGGCGGCGGATATCATCAGAGCGGAGGCGTAGAGCTGATCCTGACTATACCTGCCTTTCACCCTTAGCTGGCTCATATACTCTCGCGTTCACCTGTCGAGCAGTGGTCTGTAGTCAGGGAGTATGAGAACAAGTCCAGATGCCTTCAACCATAGCACACAAAGTGGGTAGCCCAAAAGTCGAAGACGATTTGAAAGACCAGTCCACGGCTGCGCCTGGCCAGCTGAAGCTGTTATGCCTCAGACGTTGACGATGGACCACTCTCCATTGTGCTGATACAACTGGCCGTTCTACAATCCTTCTCTCGTTTGAGGATTTGAATTGGATTGCATATCGCATAGTAGTATATTCCGTCCGTGTGCCTGAGGTTATGTTCGGAGCGTGTATCTAGCCTCGCGGGACTGGTTATTTCCTGGTGCAGGGGAACAGACTACTTTCCGTGGCGACGGTGGGTGTACTCCATAGTGAAAGAGCGGTGCTCGACTCCTGTGTCACCTGTCATCTGCTCTGGTCTCTGTCGGGCTTTCTTGTAGGATAGAAGTAAGGTGGTGAATGAACACGAGAGGAAAAGCGAGTGATCCGAAACGTGTATATATTCCCCTTCCGCTCTCCAAACTTATCTGGTGATCTAGTACTCCGTAGAACCGCGGCAAAACAACCAGCATAAAACCCCCCAAGAACGCGGAATGGAGTACTAGCCAGACCACAGCAATTAAATCAATACAGATACATTATTAAAATAAAACACCTAATCTTTCAGATCGAGAACCCCACAGAAAGGGAGGGGGCACACCAAAAGCGAAAAAAGAAGTGGCCCGAACCGCGATTCGAACGCGGGGCCTCTCGCATTTAAGCTGCAAACCCAAAGCGAGAATCATACCACTAGACCATCCGGGCGCTTATATTATATCTGCCCTTGGTTTGTAATTATGACCCCATAAAACTTGCGAGGCCTGTTGATCACATCACGCACTGTACATACTCACCCCGGGATTGCATGGGGTTAATGGAGGCATACATACCATTCTTAGCCAGTACATAAACCCAGACCAGCCATGGCCTATGGCACAGCCCACTCGAGCGGCAACAGCTTCGATGAATGGTCGTCGGTGCCTGATATGCTTTGCTGCCTCCGGGGTGATGCTTCTTAGGGCTGCGACACTGTCGACCAAGATCTCATCTGTTGATCGTTCCCACCTGCGCCGATTATTTCTGCAGTTGCGCTCGTACTAAAGCAACTGACGATGGAACATCGACCGCTATCCCAGAGATTTCCATGGAATATAAATCCATTTCGCGCAGTACAGTACTTACACCCAAACCTCCCATTACACTGCAAAAAACAAGTCTACACCAAAATCCATTCATCCACAGAAGCATAACATCAAAGACATATATTCATCGACCAGACCATATGTTCACCACCCCCCTATGTACAGTACTATATACAGTACTATATTCACGCCCACATAGACCACGACTCAGACCACCACCAAGCATCACCCACATCCACAACCCCAATCAAACGATCTAGGCCTGCGCGGCGAACCCGATTCTCGGACCCTGCGAGTCAAAGACCACGTACTGGCTCTTGAGGAAGACATCACCCAGGATGGACAGACCGAGGCCCTCGTTGGACTGGATGCCGCCGTAGCAGGTGGAGCTGCCGGTGGAGATGGGGGCGTAGTTGATGTACTTGCCGGGGACGACGGCGGTGTAGGAGCCGATCTTGACGCTGAAGTTGGGCAGGCTGGCGGAGCAGGAGAAGACGTAGCCGCCGTAGTTGTAGCTGTAGGAGGCGCCGCTGACGCTCTTGTAGTAGGTGGAGACGATGGAGTCGTCGAGGAGGATGAGGGTGGTGCCGGTGTCTGCGTCTATTAGTAGGGGGTTCTGAGGGGGGAGGGGGCAGACAGGCAGGCAACGTACCAGCAATGGCGGAGAAAGAGGAGGAGTGGGAGGCCGAGCCCACGCTATAGCCGCTGGCGGTGAATTGCCAGAAGCCCTGGGAGTCGTCGACGCTGGCGTAGGTCAGGGAGCCGGTGTACTTGGAGGAGTCGATGAACCCGAAATCGTAGGTACCGGCGGCGTGGTACTTCAGGTCGACGGCGAAGAGGGGGCTGTCCAGGCTGGACTTGACGGTGTCGAAGAAGGTGGTCTGGGCCCGGGGGGAGACTGCACCGCTGGATCAGTACACCTGATAAACTAAACAATAAGGAGAGACGGGGGCGTACCCGTGTTGATCGAGCTGAAGGCCAGACCCAACAGACCGTCGGTGTCGGTGTCCTGGACGAACTCGGAGCTGATGCGGCTGGCGGCCTCGACGGCCTGGCTGCTGGCCGTCACCGTGCCGACGGTGACCTTGTCCTTGTAGACGTCGCCGCTGGCGGAGCTGCCGTCGCCGTAGGAGATGCTCCAGCTGTAGCCGGACAGCTTCTGGGCGGTGCTGCCGGGGGTGTAGATGCTGTGGCCGGTGCGCGAGGAGGCGGCCAGCTCCGAGGAGAAGACCCAGAGATCGGCGGATCCGGTGTCGAAGTCCAGGTTCAAGGTCGAGCTGCCCACGGTGACGGGGGTCAGGTAGGAGACGTCGTTGGCCTGCGGGGTGGTCACGACGCTGCCACTGACGGCGGCGGCCTTGACGCTGGCGGGCACCTGGGCGCCATACTTGGCCAGCGCATTCGCATACAGACCCGGCAGGTTGACGGTACGTCCCTTGCTGCCCTCCTTCTCGACCTGCTTGACGGAGAAGTTCTTGACCGGGACAGAAGCCTGCGTCTCGGCCAGAGGAGCCGCAGTGGCGGCGGTGGTCAGACCCAGAAGAAGGGCTGCAGCCTTGTTGAGGACGACCATGATGAGGAGATGTTCAAGCAGATATCACGAGGAGGAAGAGAAGGAGAAGGAGAAAGACCTGCTGGATGAAGAAGAGAATCCCAAATGAAGCGGGTTTCAGAGTGCTCTTTATACCTTCTGCAGCCGTGCTGTACATCCCCAGTCCTTACACTCTGCATACATGCTCATCCAAGCACGAGCATAGACCGACCATGCTCTATCTCCCCGAGTGTATACTACGGTCAAGGGTAATATCGAAATGTCTCAGTCCCCTCAATCACGCCAACGGAGGCCGGAGCACTACCAATCCATCAGGAAGCAAAGACCGACGATCATCGCCGCTAATCTAGTGGGGGGAGTTGTCCAATGGCCAGCCTTATCCGCATGAGGTTATTCCCCCCGCCCCGATTCCGCCAAGCACGAGACTATATGGCTAGTGACCACTCACCATCGAGCATCAGACTGCCTGTACCTGGCAATCCTTCGCGAGTAGCTTGATTGGGGATAAGAGATTCTGCAGTCCTCACAAGAGTACCAAGAAGACCAAGAAATTGCTTGCTCCAATCCTCACGCTCCAACTCATCGCCCCCCTCCCGTCTTCTTCAGCGAATATACTTTTAGGTGAAGTGTATGTAGCTACTTCGTAGATTAGTGGGAGAGAGACGGACGTTTGAACGGACTCCGGAACACTCAGGGATCTTTCTCCCTTCCCCTCTTCTATCTGGTACTGTACCTGAACTAGACTGTCCAAACAATCAGAACCCCTATTGAATGAACCATTACTTCATTCCCTCAAGAGAAGATAGTATAGCCCATTGTGCCTCAAACCCCAATCATCTCCTAGGGATCCAGCAACAATCTGACCTCCGTTAATACAGAGTACAGCACAGCCCTAAGTAAACCCTAAGAAGCCCTATAGACGGGAGCAGCCAAGCCAAGCCTACCCCAAGACCCTGAGCCTACAACATCACAATGATCTGAGCCATCGGCATCAACAGAGTAAACTAAACCAAACTAAAAATGCCCAGACCCAAACCTCCGACGGTGCTCCTGTCCTGTCCACCTTCAAGTGGGTAACCATAATATATGCAATGCAACATAACCAATCCATGCAAGTTGCAACGGGAAGTTCGACCTCGGCCTCGGCAGCCTCCGTCCGGTCTTCACCTACAGTACTACCCCTCCCACTTGACTTCAACGGCCAATGGGTCAACCCTAAGGTCGACCACCTGCAACCCAACCCAATCCCCCAATTCCAGGATCATCATTCGCCAAATCTAACCCCCACCCGATCTGCACAAATCAAAATCCTGCAGGGTCTGGTGGCCTGTTGATATGCTTCCTGCAGGGTCGAAAGGGTCGAGGGGGGAAATTACAAGGCTGCGGGCTGCAGCAAATGAATGTGACTCGAGACCCTGATTCCCCTGCCTACCTGTTCCTAGTCCCAGTCCCAGTCCCAGTCCCCCTTCCCTTTTCCCCCATCGAAAGGCTCGACCCTCGAAGACCACCGGGACTCCGGATTTAGAATCACTGATAAGGAAAGGGGAGCTGAATAACTTACCTAGTACCCGCTTACTCCTTCGTACCGTAGGACGGCCCCCCCCCCCGGTCCGGCCCCGGCACATCGCTACTTTCGCTACGAACCAATTACACCGCGGAGATGGGCGGTTTTCGCCAAGTTGTCAGGAGTCAGCAGTAAGTTAGCTACCTGTCTGTGGTGAGTGAGCCAGGATACCACGATGAATTATTGGACCCTGGGATTTTAGATTAACTTGACTTGGCTTGGCTAAGGCACTGCTAAACAATTACCCCCCCCTTAGTTGAACCCCCACTACACCAGACCCCGACACCACAGGGACTAGACTACGCGCAATAAACTAAGTGATCGTGAGGATCAGGAGATAGACTATCGGCACTGATAAACCCACTGATAACCTCATACCGACTAGAAATGATAACAATGGGTGAGGTAACCGGGCCCCGAAATGACGCATCTGAGACCTGCAGCGGCGGCAGCAGCAGCAGCAGCAGTAGATTGTGTAGTACAATACAACCACAGACCTAGCTAATCGAGATACACACGACACCCAAAAAAAACTATGATATCGTAATTCGTACAGTCATACCACTCCCTCTGCGTCCCCTTATCTCCTAATTACAAATCCTCCCCAAAATACTCCGGATCTCACGATGACAAAAACTGCGAGGGCAGGTTGGCAGCAGCGGCAGCATCATTCCCCTCCGCGCCAACGCCAACACCAACACCATCATACTGTTCATTAAGCAGGACCTCCAACATGTCGAATTCCCCCACCATTGGGCCCGTGCCGCCCAACCCCTGGTCCACTACCGCGGTGGAACTGTTGAAGAACTGATCCAGCGGGAGCGCGAACCAGTCCGGGAGTCCGCCGGAGGTGCTGGGGTTGTTGTCCGGCATCGACTGCGACGCGGTGACGTTGCTGTGGTGGTTGTTGTTGGTCGTCGTCGTCGAGGCGGACGCCGCCGCCGCACCGCCGCCCCCTTCCATCTCCCCTGCAGGCGGGGTCGCGCTAGGGTCGTAGTAGTTGTGGTACATGGACGGCGGAGGGGGCATGAATGAGACGTTGATGTGCGACGAGTTGATCGACTGCGCGGGAATCGCCGCCAGGGGGTCATGCACCGAGGAGCTCATGCTGGTCGTCCCCGTCTGGCTCGTCCCGTCGACATACCCCAGGTTCTGGTTCTGCGTCGGCGTGGTCTGCTGCGCCGGCGTCCAGGTGTGGCTGGACCCCTCGCGACGGCCCGGGGCTCCGTCGCGCGGCCGCGGCGACTGGTGTCGTGACACCGGCGCCGACGGGCGCTCCTGCTCCCCGTCCCCACCGCGGTCCAGCGGGGCGAACCGGAGGAAGCGCGTGCGGATGCTGGTCGTCAACAGCTCCAACAGTCGCGCAATGGCATGATTGAGGTGCACATCGTCAACCACGCAGGTCCGCAGGGCCTCAATGGTGCGGTCCTGGAGGTCCAGGGACACACGCACATCATCCTCCTTGGCACCCAGAGTGAAAGTCTAGGTATGCAAATGTCAGCGCGGATTCCGTCGGCGGACAGACGCACACTATACATACCTTGAGAATGAAGATCATCCCCGACAGAATGCGGAAACACGTCCGCACCGGCGCATGCTTGAGATGGTCCCCAGGAACAAGCACCTCCAGCACCGTCTGCAGAATCTTGCGCGATGCATCGACCACCTCCTGGATGTAAGGCTCGTTGACCCGATACAACTCCATGAGCACGTGAAACCCAACTCCGCTCGCCGACGGGCCCGCATTCGGTCTTGACATCTGGCTCTGGGCCGCTTCGTTTGACATCGTCGTCCACCGATCCACCACCGCCTGAAGCGCCAGGGAGTTGACGTAGAGCCCTGGGCCGTCAGCCACACTACCTTACATCACAGCACAGGACAACTCACGGGTATACTCATATTCAATCATCAGGATGTTCCTCATAGGGGGCGCCACTGGTCCGGTTAGCATCTTGAATGGGAATACTAGGAAATCACTCACAATCAATGGTATCGATGTTATGTCGCCATTCCCTCAAAAAAGGCTGGAACCGATCGATCTGATCCCGGTACCGTCCACTCCGGATAAGCTCCGAGGTCTGCTCGTTCGATGCGAAAAGCAGCTGATTGCTTTGGTACATGATCTTGGAGATTCCAATCCAGCAGTCATGCATGCGGTCGACGATGGTATCACTGCCCTTCGCGCCCGTCACGGGAGTCGGTTGGATGTCACTGGTCCACTGCGGAAGGGGCAGCATGGACGGGATTCCTAAGCGGCCACTGCTCTGCGTGATGTAGACGAGGATCAGACGGCGTAGTCGGCGTTTGCGAGTCTGCTCGGACACAGATTCGACGGCAGCTTTGGCGTCGTTCTTCTGATCGAAGACTCCGAGCTCGAAGGCCAGCGCCTGCGCCGTACTCAGCAGCATCCAAGCCATGCGATCCGACCGCCAGGCGGGTTCGAGCCATTTCTGGAAGGCGAGCCGACCCTCCGCGGCGTTGTTGGGGGCACGATTCGCCGTGTTCTCCGCATCAGTTTCCAGCTCTCGCTCGTATCGACTCTGCGTGTGAGCATCCAGATCCAGGAGAGCGTTCTCGTCGTCACCTGGAGGGAAATGGAGATTTCGAGGATGCCAGTCGGTCAGGACAAGCAGCGCTTCGATAGTACCGAGCGACCGCAGATTGCCCTTGTGATTCACCTTGGCAGACGTAGGCGCAAGGTCGAACGACCGCGGCCGGCTGATCCCCATGCCGTTGTTATCAAACTTCTCCTGGCCCCAGAAGAGACGCTCGATCATACCGCGGAGATACGACCAAAGCCGATCGTGGATGTAGAACGCCCGTGTATAAGCCCCATCGCCTTTCGGCTTCATATGTCGCGACGCGGTTGTCAAGATCGCCACCGCCAGGACAGGCTCATCCGTAAGCAGACTCCGATGCGTCGACGGGTGAGAGAAGTCCGGGATAACGATGGGACTCAAGGGAGCCAGGTGTTCGTAGTAGCTGCCATATCCATCAGTACGAGGGAGATTTGTCCACCAAAGCAACCAAAATACATACTATGCAACATAAGCCATAGCCTCTTCCACCGACAGCCAACCGGCACGAACGAACCGCAATCGCGACCATGCCCGGACCGCATCCACGAAGCCCGGGTCTGGCGTATTCTCCGTCGCGTCCGCCTGCCCACGACCATCCGGATGCTGGGCGCCATCCATCGCCCCGGCGCCACCAGCCTGGTAGTAACCACCCCCGACGGGGACGGTGCCGGACCGCTGGGGTCTCGACAACGACCCGCCTGCACTGCGCGGGGTGCCCGCCTGGGTGAGCGGGGACATGGGGGAGTTGAACGACGAGACCGACTGGCGCGCTCCGTAACGATTCTCCAAACTCTGGCGATTGAGGTCTTCTGTGCGCCCGGCGGCTTCGGACAGGAGGTGCAAGGCGTCGTGACTGTTGCTGATGGCGGGCGACAGCAGCTCGACGGCGGTGCGGTTCATCATGGGCTGGCCGCCCTCGAGGCTGAAACTGGGCGCATGGCTCCTCTCCGCGGCCGAGAAAACCGACAGACGGTTACTCCGCGCATCGGCGAAATGTGCTGCGGGCGTGGACTGGGGGTTATTGGTAGTGGTGGAGGTAGAGGGGGTGGTGGTAGTGGTGTAACGCTGGTGGTGGCTGCCGACAGTTGGTGGTGGTAAATGAGCAGCGGCAGGTGAACTTTCCGACCACTTGAGTCGCGGATGGCCGAGGGTGTGGTTGTTGTTGGTGTCTAGCGTGGAAGGTGCCGCAGCAGCAGTCGAAGAGGACGCATGCTCCAGTGAGGGTATATACGGTGATGCATCGCTGTTGTTAGAGCCGTGGCTGGAGATGACCTCTCCGACCATCATCCGCTTATCGCGACGAAGGGCCGCGTCCTCCGTCTCGTCCGCATCCGAGGGCTTGCGTTTGCGCCTCGTCGCGGAGAACTCGCAACGCTTGCTTTCGCGGCGACATCGCACACAAGGAGGAGGACGAGGATTATCCACACCTGAGGAGATAATAGAATCAGAAATTAGTCTTTCTCCATTGAAGTAGGATTTCGTGACCGCATAATTATAGCCAGAAAGTCCGGGGAACACAAATGAAAGGTAAGAAAAAAGATTAGAGGGGACAGGGGATCTCTCTTACTGCCAAGGTCGCACTTCACCTTGCGCTTTCGGCACGGGTCGCAGGCCTGGTATCCACGACGATGCTGGGACGACTGGGACTGGGCCTGGGACTGGGGCGATGGAGACTTCTGACTCTGGTCTTGCCCGTTGTGCGAATAGAGAGGCTCCTGAGGGCCGGTATTCGCAGGTGCTGCCATGATGAGTCTCCTATGTCGGAGGACGGACAGTGACCGAGAAGGGGGGAGGGGGGAAAATGCCGATGCAAAGCGAGAAAAAGCGGTGGGGGACAAAATAATATTAAGGCAAGACGCAAGACGGGGGGGAGACAGAGAGTAAGGCCGGGAACAGCAACAAGCAATAGAAAGAACCAGCAGCAGCAGCAGCAGCAGCAGCAGCACAACCGTTTGTTGTGGTCTTTCCGGCCCAGGCAGCAGTGAAGCAACCTTTCCTTTGCTTTTCCCTTATCTCTCTCTCTTTAGTCCGGCAGTGCTCTCTATTCTTCACAACAACCCAACCCACACACACACCCACTCACTCACTTTCCCTCGGAAAGTTTACCTTAGTCTCCCTCCAGAGATCGCGAAAGAAAGGAAAAGAAGCAAGTGGAGATGCAACCAACCTTCTCTCAAAATGCGGAGAGTGTTTGGGAGAGAGAGAGAGAATGGAGAAAAAAAAGAAAATCAAGTTTCAACAATTGAACAACACACTAATTCTCCTTTCTACCAAGAATAGGAGCCACATTCATTACATTGACTTATGCCTTTCAAGATGCACCACTACCACCACAACCACTTAATCACAACTCCTTGAACCAACACCACCCGGACAGTTCTTCCGTCAGCTCAGAAATGCGGGGTAAAAACAAATCGCCAGCCTCTGACTGAATGCTGGCTTATATCTGTTATCAATCGTAATCCCAATAAACTCCGGGCTATTCCTCGTCAGAATCACGGGATCCAGTCCAGAATTCCCCCGATCAGGAAAACCAGCGGTGACGACCAAGGTATACGTATACTTTCACGGCTGCATCGCATGTCAATTGTCTTTCATATCCTACAGATACAGTGGGAACCCATAACGTCCAAACGGATAAAATATGTACAATACACTAAGCAACCAACCCATCACAAATAAAGCTGGGAGGTGAGAAAGCAACAACTGACCTCAGCTGTGCAATGGCTGGCTGCGATAAGGCGGATCAAGGGAACGAACACCCCCGGTCACAGTCACGCTAATCCAACTAATGCAGCAACTCTCCAATGGAATTCATCCGATAGAAGAAAAACAGAAAAAAAAAAGAGAAGAGAAAAGACGAAACAAAATCATGTCTTACGCCAACAAAGTAGGAATATTAGATAATATGCGCCGCCCACCAGCCCCAGATTAATAAGAAGGGCCAAGCATTCACTCCAGAGTCAATGCTGGCGGGCCACTTGCGCTCTGCTCAGGCGACCGAAGAAGCAGCCGTGTCGGGGAAGCTAGGGATGGCTGTCGTCGTCGGTTTGGTCCTATCAATCACCAGACTCCCGTTCATCTTCGGGGCAGGACTCATCATCGCCTTGCGAGATACGACCGACTCGCGCGTCGCCACACTCTCTTCGCTGCCGCGTCGAGACATGCTGGGAGTCAATCGTCCCGGGAGAAGCCCACGGATGCCTCCCGCCTTGCGGGCCGGAATTTCCGACGTGCCGGCCGTGAGCACGTAGAGCAGATATTTGAGATTCGGAAGGGTATGTCGGATGTCCAGGACGCGTAGACCCTGTACATTCAGCAAGAACTCGATGTCCTTGTTCAGCAGAAAGACGCCGTACTCGAATCGGTACTGCACGCTGGCCGGGTGTAGGGGGAAGGTCCTCTGGGGCAGCGATGCAGACACCGGGTCCTGAATGAACGAGCGCGACAGATACGGGTTGATCGCGTATGGGATCGGGGTCGAGAGATAGAAGGATAGAAGGTAGACCAGGTGGGCGGTATATCCAAGGGCCGCCGCCACCTCGTCGCGGTCGACGTCGGTAAAATCCGAGTTGGGTAAAGCCAGGCCCGCGATGGTGAAGGCAAGTGGCTTGTTGGGAATGGGCTCGATCGGGTAGACCGTCAGCAAGTCCTCCGAGATACGCCGGATCTGACCCTTCGAGTCCTCAGTGTTCTTATCCAGTAGCCTGGCACTTGAGCCCAGTTTCGATTGCGCATCGGGAAGGTGGCTCCTGGCCCTGGCCTGGACATCATGCCCATGCTCCATGGCCTCTCTTCTGGTCTTGATGCTATTAACCAATTCATCCCTACGCCTTGCAGCACTGTGGAGATGCCGGCGCTCGGTAGCAATGGCATGCTTGGTGACTGCGAGTTTATTCCGAGCCTGCGAGAGATTCCCGGCGGCGGCCACCCCGCGTTGTTCCCTGTCGAGGATCGAGTTGATCTGCGCCTCAATCCGGTCCCTGGTTGTGAGCGCATCTTGGATGCAATCATCCAGATTGGCCAGTTTCATGAGCGCCTCGTACGACGAGGTCGACATCGCCACGCCATCTGCCGTTTTGAAGTAGTGTACGGGCGCAGCAGCCAGGACCGGTGGGAGATCGGTCAAATTCGTGTACACACCGTCGGCAAAGTGGAAGAGAATGGAATTCGCCGGCAGCGGTTGATGGAAGCTATCCAGCGACTTCCCCAGGAACTGGAGTGACTGCAAGCATAAACGCAGTTCCACCAGCAGCACAAAGTCCCCCATTGCTCGGGTCTTGGCCCAGAGCTTGACAGTCAGATGATCCCGTCGTGACACTGAGGGGCCGCACATGTTGAGATCGAAAGACTGGAAGCTAGGGTTCGTAGCATGCTCGACCGGTTCGCTCACGTAGACCGGTTTCTCGACGCCGTCGCAGTGGAGAGAGAACCAGGTATCGGCCATGCGACTGCTTGTAATCTCTTCCAGCTTCGTCTGTCTGGCGCGAGGGTTGGGAGCATTCCACGGCATGGTGTTCCTCCGATGCCATTGTCGCAATGGGGGGCCTGCTGCTGCTGGTTGTGGTGGTGGTGGTGTTGCTGCTGCCTGCTTATGACTCCCGGAACGATGGTTGGTGGTTGCCGACGACTTCAGATCGGTAAAGGAGCGCGACGGGTGCAGGGAATGATTGACATCGGCGATCGGGACTTTGGAAGGCGACTGCAATGAATTGGGTACATCTTCGTCATCGATGGGTTTCCCGCGAGGTTTGGTCGGCGGTGGTGTGACGACGAGGTTGCGGACGGAGATGCTCTGGAGATGTCGCAGCTTGCGATTCTAGACAGACGGTAATCAGTTGTCTGGCCCGAGGATATACACAATCAACATGACACGGCCAGAAGGTACCAGAGGGAAATGCCAAGGTCTTTCACGGCGACCGCCTGCATTGTCATCGGCCATCGCGGGCAGGTCAAAGAGAAAGCAAGGCAAGCTTAGCTGTCGCACTGCGAAGGCGGTATTGGCCCGATCATCCTAGACAAGGACGGAGTAGGGGAAGCAAGAAGAATCAGATGAAATGACGACAATTGGAATGGGGTATCTAGCAAAGCAAAACCAACTAGCTTCTTGAAAGCGACAGTCAACAGAGAGAAAAAGAGAGGCAGAGAAGGAGTCAAAGAACTAAGTATCGCAAACGACGTAATGTGTTGAGGTGGGGGGAAGTAAGTTAGGTAGAGTAGGGAAGATGATCGCACGCCGCAGCGATTGATGCAAGCAGCAGTTGGAGGGAGTGCAGCAAAGCAAACACAGTAAGCTAGGCTGGCTCTGGCTCGTCCGTCAGTTGGTGGTCCTGGTCCGCCGCCCAGAAGAAAAGGCGGGCGGAATCGACCGCCCCGTTCGGGGAAACCGTCGAAAAATTGATCCGCCTTTCCTGGCCGATCTCCAAACTTGCAACTTGCCTATTCGACTTTCCCGGGTGTGAGAGAGCCTCACCCACTTCCACCTCTACACCCATTCCACCCAATATCTCCTCTATCGGATCCCGGGAATATCTGATAGAGTGAAGAGAGACCACAATCACAACCCTACCGATCCATCTACCTCCCCCCCCCCCGCCGAACCGGAGCAACACCGACCCGGAGCACCAGAAAAGCAACGAAGTCAACCCAACCCAACACACACACCCACCGCGCAAACCCCGGCCGCAATGGCCACCCCAGCCACCCAAGCCGCCGTTCCCAAGCGCGGCACGATGAAGAAGATCCTGCAACCGATCCAGAAGATCCTGGACCCGACCAAGATGGGTACATGGAACGTGGTGCGTCGGCCCCCGATCGACGAGCACACCGTCATCCAGGGACGGCGCCGCGACCGGGAATCGAATGCCTTCAAGACACACCAGGTGTTGGAGGGGACGCGGTTACGCAAGGCCCTGAACTCCCTGACCCACGGCAAGAACATCTTCGTCTATCACAACATGCGGACCAACCAGGTGGTGTACTCGTTGACGAGATATTTGGATGTGAGCACAACTCCCGAACCCACAACTTTCCCGAAGCATCAAACATGAAAGAAGAAGAAGGAGGAAAAAAAAACAAAAAAGAGAGAGAGACAACAAGAATCACTTCCCCTCTTCTTCAGAATAGCACACACTGACACACTCTCTTCTCTGTTACCTCTACATTAGAAAAACAGTGTCCTCCGCCAATTGGTCTACCACGGCAAGAAGACGGTGCCGGCGACCCTGCGCAAAGACATGTGGGTCCCCTACTACAGCGTGCACTTCACGAGCGCGCAGCTCGGCCTGCGGGCCTACCACCTGCTGCGCGAGTTCGCGATGCAGCGGCAGCTGGCCCCGCCGCGCGAGATGGTCACCATCACGGAGGAGTGGCTGGCGCAGAAGCGGCCGCGCGACCCGCACAAGGCCGAGGAGTTCGACAAGGAGTGGGCCGACAAGAAGGGGTGGCTGATGAAGCCCAAGGACCGCGCCCGCGTCGTCATGAACCAGAAGGCCACCTCCGTCGCCGACGTCGCCGCCGTCCTCGACATCCAGGCCGAGGAGATCGCCAACGGCTTCGCCAGCGGCCAGCGCGGCTACCTCGGCAAGGCCGCTCGCCGCCGCCGCCGCCAGGCCCGCATCAAGGAGGCCGCCGTCGCCGCCCGCCAGGCCGCCCGCGTCGCCGACTTCGAGAAGGTCCTGAGCAAGCCCCAGATCGACTACAAGATCCAGGAGGTCGTCGAGGACGACCCCGCCACCGCCGCCCTGCTGCAGGCCGAGAACGGCGTCAAGATCCTCTGGACCGATCTCCACGATGCCCAGTTCGCCGCCCAGTGGCCCGACCGCGTCCGCCACGGCGAGTTGGATCTCACCCGCGACCATGTCATGCCCGGCCAGAAGCGCATCCACACCGGCGATATCGAGATCCTGGCCGACAACGCGTTCAAGGAGAAGGGCGTCGAGGCCGAGGCCGACGCCGTTCCTGAGAAGAACTAAGCAGCTCGCGGGATGAATTTTCCTTTTATTTTGTACTTGATGGCTTTCCCAATGTGGGTGTGTGTGTGTCGATATACATACTTGCGAAATAACCGCCCTGTTCTTCTACATGATACAAAATGTATTTTTAGATTTTAGTTTTTTTTCTCTCTCCCTGTTCGAGGAGATGATGCAATGGCGTTTAGCACACAAACACTCAATTGGAATTGGTTCAATATTTCATCCATCCCCCACGAATGAAAAGCTAAACGACGAGACGTCTGCGGAGGAGGCTTGATTCATGCATCTTCTGTTTCAGACCTGCGGATCAAATATACATCGATATGTAGCGTACAAGAATACCAGCTGATAATTCAAGCTAAAGTCAAGTGGCACAGCTGGTCTGTCCTCGCTTTCCACGTTCACGGCGAAGCCAAGGGAGTCCAAGGCCCTGAATGTCATATCAGACGGAAAGAAGCGGTTCGGAGCGAAGGTGGAAATCGCTGGAGGGATCCAGTGGAAGTAAAAAGGGGTGAAAAACGAAGGCAAAAAGCAGGCGGGTTTGGGGACGGGTTGTCGCGACTCCTTTCCCTGGCCCAGTGTGAGAAGAATAAAACAACAAAGTAGGAAGCCCGCGATCGACACCAGAGACGCATGGTTAGAAAGAAGATGGAAAGTCAAAAATGGAAGAGGGGAGCAGAAGCGAAAAAGAACTCCTTTGTAGCGAGAAAACGGGCCGGGTTCAAGAGCCCAGTCCTTCTATCGACTTTAAGTAGAACAATACACAGCGTCGGAGTTCACTCCAGAGTACTTATGCAGTTGGGTTCCTGGGTTCAGGCACTTTCAACTTATCCGCAATCGCGGCACCGCTGTCTTCCTTCATGAGTGGTGCAGGCTCGGGCTGCTCATTCGCCATCTTCTCGAGGATTTCTTCTTGGACTTTCTCAGCCTTCTCCGGATTGTCCGTAATTCCCGCTTTGGCCATACTCTTTCGAGCTGACTCAACGATCTTGTCAGCCTCGCTGACACCGTGCTCAGTTTCCTGATCGCCTTCGACGCCGATGGGCTCAGCGGTGCGGTTGACCACATCCTTGACACGTTCCGTATCGAAGCGAATGACCATGCAAGAAAGATTGTCAGTGCTGAAACGTGCAAGCGCGTGATCAACCAAGATCTTAGACGCTTCTTGGGCATCGGGCACATTCCGAATGAGGTCGACAGCCTCCTGGTCACTACACACATCCCAAAGCTAGAAATTGCTCTATCAGCAACACTATAACGAATAGTCTGGTGAATGGAACACTTACCCCATCGCAGGCCAAGATGATGAACTCGTCCGACTCTGGTTGGATAACAGTCTCTGTGGTGTACGGATGTCCAGTCACGAGATCCTTGAGGTACGCATCGCCCAAAGCTCTGGTCACAGCGAGAACACCATTGACGCGATTGTTCAAGATCAATCCTCCGGCGTTTGCTATCCGCTTTCCTTCGTTCTCGTCGCTGCCCTTGTGATCGTAAGACAGACGAAGTGCCTTGCCATTGCGACACAAAATAATGCGTGCATCACCAACGTTGGCAGTGTAGAGGACGCGCTGACGAGCCGCCTTCTCCTGTAGTTTGGGAAGTGCTCCAGAGACGGCAGCCTGGGTAGGAGTATCGCCCGCTTCATCGGAATCTGTATCGGCCTTGGCAGCGGCGGCGGCGGCGGATGCGAGGGCAGATGACCCCGTGGCAGAATGCGAGCTGGGCACTCGGTCTTCCCATCTCAACAGAGCAATAACAGCAGTACATCCACTGTTCTTCAAGGGCAGCTTTTCCAGCTGTTGATCAACGCTAGTAAATGTCTGATCGAGAAGCTCCGGAACGGGGGTGCTAGGATTCCTGCGCATTACATCTTCGAGGATCAGATGCAGCTTCTTTCCGCACCACTCAGCAGCAAATGTGCCTGCATGTCCGTCAAAGATGGCAAAGTATCCATTGTCGGTTTCAACCACGCTGGTTGATTTCTCGGATGTGGGAGAAGTGCCAGTAGGAATGGTTATCGCTTTCGTGCCTGTTTCACCCTGGGCTGAGAGTGCGGGAGTCCCCAGGAAGTTGTACAAATAGGCATGGGTATCTTCCATAGTCCGGCGACATTTTCGATTGCGGTCCTCGGTGACGCCGACTCTGAATGACGAGCGTGCAGTGGGATGCGATTCACCAGCCGAGTTATTTAATGACCCTTGAGGAACGCTCAAGGCAGGGTCCATGCTCCCAAACTTTGCCAGGCCAGGCTGCTCTTGAATGGTATAGTTGAAGGAATTCTCACGTGGACTGCTTGACAGGCTGAAGGAGTTCTTGGCGCTGGTGAAGAATGAGGCAGCTTTCGTGACCGTGCTACTGCGGCGCTTCTTCTCACTGCCAGGGCCCTGATCCTCACTTGTCCTCCGTGTGAAGAAGCCACCTGGCGGAGAGAATTTCTTGGGGGTGACGCTGGAATCCTCGGTGCGAATGCTTAGAGGCGGCGTGTCAATAGCACCGGAGCGGGCAATTGTTGTGTCGGATCTATCTTTGGGTGGGCTCGAGGAGCCACTGAACATTCGGTTCAGCAACCCACCCTGGCTAGAAAAACTTCGGCGCTTACTTCCTGCCAGCTTGATTGTATTTCTGAAGATATTTGGGGAGTATGGGGGAAGGGGGGTTTAAAAAGAATGGGGGGGGGGGAAAAGCAGAGGGCAAAGCCTTGGGTCCAAAGCCGGCGGAGACTGACGTAGGATGCGAGAGAGTTGAGTTGCGGCGGAAGCGAGGGAATAGAGCTGAGTAACCTGTAGACGTCAGTGCTTGGGATCAGTAAACAATCGACCCTATGTAGAAGCTCATGGATGACCACTAATTCCCACAAACGATGGTTCTCAGCTAGCAATGCAGAATAAATGACTTTCGTGGTCCAACAACAACACCAGATGGAAGAGCATGTACAGTATGTGCTATGGGGGGGGGAAAGAGTACGCCCGTTGGGCAAACATCATTACAACAGCTAATAGGAATGAAACACGGGGCTGGAAGAGGAGAGTCTCGGTGATTAAGACATGTCTGAAATTATACTGAGTAGTATATCCATTCCAGCGTCACGGGCTCATTTGTAGACCACCTCCACTGCGCGCTCCGGAGACTTGGGAGGGTGGGAGAGACAACACAACAAATTGAAATCTGATATTGAAAAGTGGATCAAGAAGTACTCACGAGGAACAGGTGATAAAAAAGCAATCCACAAGGATGGGATGGGGAAGAACTGGAGGTAAAGGTAAAGTAGTTAAGAAGAGGAAGAAGAGGAAGAGAAGGAGTGGTGGTTGGAGGGGAGGATGTGGTGGTATGGTCGGAGTTAATATTGAGTAGTAAGGAAATAATTAGCTGGGCCGGGGAATCGGCAGTGGCAGTAATGAGTAGGTTACTACTAGTAGTAAAGTTGTAGTGAGGCGGCGGGCGGCGGGATCGTAGGGGGTTTATTATTAGCAAGCAGTGCGCTACAAAGACTACTGGGTATAGTACAGTACTTAATGTGCTAGGTTGCTAGTCTGGCCTGCCCGTGCTGCATGGAGCCCAGTTCCTTCCTTCCACCTTCCTTCCTTCCTTTGCGTGCTTCTCTTCTATTTCCATTTCCATCACCACTAAAACCGATCGGGGGAAAGCGGGCAGGAGGGGGGGAGCACTAAGTTGGGAAAGCGGTCAAGGGATATCGGGCAAAATAACGTGACCCTGGAATTGTGGAGACACGACGGCGATGACGACGACGAGCTTCGGTCTTGGCACCTGGCCATTTCGGCACTGAAAGTCCGCTTACATACGTAAGGTCAAGTAGTTAAAGAGACAGCAAAGACAACAGCATCATGGTGACACATGCTGGATAAGTTAACTAACTACGCCACTCAACCGATGCTTACGTACAATTTCTCTAGTGACCTGACTAGGTATCTCCGCCCAATGCCCAATCGAGAACTAGAGTTTGTATACAATCACTAACTTACAACTACTAGGTACTGAGTAACAACATCATGCCATAGTGGTTTTGTACAGACCATATTAAAATGGTACTATGTAGAACCCTAAACTTCAGGACATGCCAAATCTCAATCCCATGAGCTGAAATCTCCGAATCCCCCAGCGCCTCTCATCTTCTTCCGCACCGGTTCCGGCTCAGGCTCATCATCCACATACTCCACAATCTCGTCCTCCTCCTGGCCCGCCCGTTCGGCCAGCGCGGCCTTGAGATATTTCCCTACACCAACCGAGCCCTCCTCTGCAGAACCACTTCCGGCACCGCGAACCCTTTTCCCTGTCCAGGTCACACGATCGTCGTCCTCACGGCGTGCATTCTGTTCCTCCTCCGCCGGATCCGTGATGTGACCCTTGGCCTTGGCCTCCTCCGCCTGCTTCTGCTTCAGGAATTCCTCAAAGGGGTCCACGAAGATGGTCACATCGGTGATACGGATGTCCGGGGTGGGTCGGTTGGTGGTGGAGTTGGTGGGGTGTGTCTCAAGTTTGTTCAAGGTCGGGGACGATGGAGTCGGGTCGTCGATGACATGACCGAAGATGGTGTGTTTGTTGTTCAGGTGAGGCAGGGCGCGATAGGCAATGAAACTGGTGGCGTGCAGGTCAGCGGTAAGGTTGGGGAAGTCGGTGACGCCGATGTGGTGCCTAAAATCACTTACAATTGACTGCTGTTCGTGTTCTTGCCCTTGTTGGCCATGCTGAGCGTGCCTCGAGAGTCGTGCTTCAGAGGCCCCTCGAACTCATCGTTGAAATACTTGCCCCAGATACTCTCGCCTCCGCGTCCAGTCCCGGATGGATCACCACCTTGGATCATGAAGCCCTTAATATTGCGATGGAAGGTGACATCCCTGTAGTAACCCTTCTTGGCGAGCTTGATGAAATTCCACACGGCTTTGGGTGCATATTCCGTGTGCAGTTCCAGGTTGATGTCCCCAGACGTAGTCGAGATGCGCGCATAGCCCTTGTGCTTGACGCGACCCCTCTTCAGCATGTATTCCTCGTCTGAAAGCAGTGCGAGGTCGGCGGACGTGTGCGGGGTCATCCCCGTGCTCGTGAACGAGGCAGCAGCCAACCCCGTCGTATGCCGTGCGGCATTATAGGGAGTTGCTTTCCCAGCAACCGGCTTCTTAGCCTGCGACAAGGCACCAACAGACCCAGGCCCAGCCCCAGTCTTGGACACGGAGGCAGCAGCCGCACCAGCGACGCCCGCGCGCTGTGCCCTCTCCGAGCGGGCCTTGGCCACTGCTTCCCTTGCTTTCAGGATCTTGGCCGAACTGCCCAGAGCGTTGGCATTGACGTTGTTGGCGGGGTCCTCTCGTTCCCGGATCTGCTCCTCGGTCAACCCGCTCTCGCCTTCCTTGATGTAGTTGAACGAGCTGAGGTTCCGCGACTCGATGTTCTGCGGGTCCTGCAGCGTGATGATGTCCTTCCGGGTGAACTCTTCATCCGTAACCAAATCCTTCCACAGCTTGCCCTTTATATTCAGCCGCTCGACCGTATCCCACGCGAAGACATTCCCCGTCGGCCGCAGCGCGACGATGTGCGTGTTGTCGGTGAAAACCTTGTAGGTTACGGGATCGACGTATTCGCCGGCCTCGTTCTTGGCCAGGTTGAGCTTGATGAGATCGGAGTTCTTGAGGGGCGCCCCATTCACCGGGTTCGTGCCGTGCTTCTTGATCCAGGGAAGGATGTTGGTCAGGTCGAAAATTGTGCCCTCGTGGGTGCACACCGGATGCGCGTACGGTTGGAGGGAGAGCGAGCAGAAGTTGAAGGGCAGGCGCTTGAAACTATTATCGACTCCGCCGCGTTTCGCGCGCGTGACGCCAGCTCCAGCGCTGGCGGAGAATGCATCCTCCGACGCCCATTCTGAATGCGTGATCTGTGGAAGACTTTTGGGTCAGCCCAACCGCAAATGCGATAAGAGATTAGGAACGCGCGAAAGCGCAGACTGGGATTGAGGTAGAGGGCGAAGACAGCGCACATATAATTTATCCGTTCCTATATTCTGTTAGCAAGCTCTCAGAAGGATTGGGTTTCAGGGATGGAGTCAAATGAGGCTTACCTTTACCCATCGTTGCGACAAAAGCTCCCAAGAATTTGTGACAGCGCCAGCTCTCCTCCGCGGGTTTGGTTTGTCGCCGCTCTCCAAGAGATGATGTATTCGGGTGACCGAGCCTAACCTATTTGGGTTAGATTATATTGTGAAATCTATACCGTACAGCAATTTTTACTTTTCTTGCTCCGTACTCCGTACTTACTCTGGTGTATATAAATGCCCGTTGGTGGTGCTCAAGGACACAGCAAGCATCAAATCGTACATTGCACATATCGATAGGATGATTTGTCTGTAATGATAAGCAGAAAATTGCGATGTACCACACAGAACCACTTCCCCCTATTGTTCCCTTTCACAAAACTTAGACATGCAAAGATAAGTCGTAGAAAAGTCCACACTTTCTCCATACTTCCCTGGCTTCATTGCTCAAATTAGATCCGGTAGCGCCACAAAAAGCCTCTCTACATCACTCTTTAAATTCCTTGACACGAAGTAACCCATGCATTTCCACATGCACCTCCGCGAGTATAGCTCCTTCCACCAACAGTCAAAGGATATCTTCATCGACCACCCGCAGATGCGATGATTACTTCGCCTGTCATGATTGTCTTGGCCTTCGATTCCAAGCTCTATGAGGTGAGACTGGGCGCACAGCTGGTCGTTGCGAGTGGTATCCGGCGGATGTCAACGTTATGTGAATTGCACAAAGCAGACTAATCGCTATAGACAGCCCCTTCCACTCCGGAACCAGTTGATTGCGCTTCGAAATTGAGAGTTGGACGGGTCCGTCGACTGATCAATGATTCAGCCATGACTATTCACCATGTGAGCGCATATCGGCAAGTATGCAACAGGATGCGCGGTTGAGCTATCGGTCTGATACTCGACGGGGATGACAAGCATGGCAAGATCTGGAGTTAGGTAGCATTGAACATAAAGAAATGTTCTGGGAGCAAGCTAGGCGCCCGCCTCGTGAGATGGCGAAGACATAACGCGGCACTAGTGCAAGGGCTTACATACATAGATTGAGGTCCTTGTGTATAGCAAGCTGGGAGCAGATATGGTGGTCTGGCCTTAACTCAAAAGCGTGGAGTGAGCACGCAGGTGCGTGTGTCGAAAGAGCCCCGAGTGATCCTGAATGGCGATGAGGCGGTGATGATTCACTCCAAGGCAACAGTGCTTAGTTGTATCAGGCAGCAGCAGTCCAAGCCACGCCCCCGACATCGTCATGAAGGATAGACCGATATGGTAACGAGCCCGTCGATAGGTATAAGGTAGTGAGACAGTCTCCCTGGATTAGGCTCCCGCTGGCAAGGGCTGCATTGGAACAGCCACCAGGCTCTTGAAATAGAAAGTCGGTGTCTCCAGGCATCATAGGCCAGATTCTCAGGCATACTATTTCAGGATCGACCTACAGATTAGTTGGGGATGCCCCAGAGATAGAGCAGACCAGGTATGGATTTATCGAGGTATTATGTAGACGAAGATGATGGACCCTCGGGTCGCGGGCCTGACAAACGCGATACTCGTTTGGGAAGGGATATCGGCTCACCTCCTACTGCACTGGCAACCAGCACTAGGTTACCTACACCCATTCATGATAGTATCAGCAACATCCATTTTGGTGGACAAATTCATTCACTAGTCACTGTTTGTTGTGCAATCAAACCACCAAACTTCTCTTCAAGTCCAGCACGTGAACTCTCATCTTCCAACCACCCTGTTACGTGCATCCCAAGCCAGCTTACTTCCAATTCTCTGTATCCAGTTCATTCATCCATCAAATATGGCAGAAGAATCAGTTGCAGAGGAATCAAGTGCTACCAAGTCAACGCCCCGCATTGAGTTGATGAAATATTCCGAGCTTCTGGGAACGCCGGAACCGATCCGTCGCTCACAGGCGATTATCTACTACATTGACAACGACAAATGGTGGATCACAGTGACTCTGCTAGGCCCCGTCGCTAAACTTCTTGAAAATGTCGCCATGCAGCAGCAGCAGCAAGCTTCAAAGCGTGAGCGACGCGAATTCTTCCGGGGCTTTGTCCAACAGCTTAATTACAAGTTGCTCCCCCTCCTAGCCGACACTGTGACTGAGATCATACTGGGCGAGGATGAGAAGAACGAGGAGGATGAGACGGATGAGAATTCCACAACGCCGGGACTAGAAGCTGAGGTCACAGTGGACACTACCACGAACATGACGGAGACGAAGGGCGACGCCAATTCGACGTTCTTAAGATGCAGAATTCAGGAAGACCCTCTTAGAGTCGTCTATCCTTCGTGCGACGAGTTTCGTTCCTTCCGCAGGATCAACTATGAGGAGCTTACGAAGGGTGCGAACATCACAGACTATGTATACTGGGTCAGCAACGGTGGGGCTCAGTATGTCCTCAAGAAGATCAACCGTCTTATATACTGGCCCGGCGATACCGAAGTTATCTGCAAGGAGCTGGAAAATCTTGAGTATTTCGCAGGTGTCCCAAATATCGCACAGGCGGCGGGGGTCGCGGTATCTATGAACCCTTACCAGACATCGACTACAGGCGAGAAACAACTAGTGATAGTTGGAATCCTGCTTGAGGCATATCCTGGTGGATCTCTACAGCAAACCCTTACGGAGCGTCGTGTCGCAGAGTACTGCTGGCAGAAATGGGCTGTTCAAATTGGAACTGCATTGGAGTGCTTTCACAAGGCTAAGAAAACTCATATGGACCTAAAACCTTCGAATATTGTTCTCGATAAGGAGGGGAATGCAGTGCTTATCGACATTAGCGGTATAGGAGGGTTCACTTGGGAGTGGTGTGCACCAGCGCTCTGGGCGGAAGACAGGACTTTGCCCTTTGAGCATACATTTGAAGAGCGCCAATTTAACGACATTTGGGCTTATGGGAGGATTCTCTCAGAGATTGCATCACAGGCAGGAGATGGCCCGTATGTGGAGACGTTGCACCAGGTTGCGGACACTTTGATGGTGGACGATATCGGGACACAGACGAGTTTGTCGAGTGCGCTGTCGCAGCTCAAGGATGCGGACAACCGGGCATGATGTACAATTTTTAATCAGTCGTCGTCGTAGGCTTTCCAATTAATGTCGTCCTCATCGAAGTCGCCGTCGGTTCTATCACCTGATTTCCACTGTCACAAAGTGAACAACACTAAACCGAGAACCAGGACCAGAGCCACAAGAACCGACTTACGTGGTCCCTCCCGCCTGAGGCGTTGCTTTCGATCACAGCCAGGTATGCCGCAATAACGCGTGCCGGTCGTGCAGGCGATCTCGGTGATGCCGGTTTCGCACACGGATTGGCGGCGTTCAGCATCCTTGCACGGGTTGGAGAGATTCTTGACATAGTGGCCGCAGCCATAAACGCGGACCTGGAAACTGCACATCTTAGCTCAATTATCGACCTGCGATAGACGAACGATATGCCAGAACTGAAGAAGAGGTTGTTGACAGCATCTAGGATAGAGACTCAAGCTTCATTGCCAGATAATATCCCCAAGTCAAACAGTAACACTACCTCGCAAATGCCTGCCCCCTATTGACAATAGATTTCCTTGCTAGAACATGCTCAGCATAAACACAGTCGAAGATAACACACCGAGGTCAAAGCAGGCATCTGTTTTTCTCTTATTCTCCAGAAACACCGGGGGCATCTTTGCCTAAATCACAAGACTTAAAAGCTGTTCCGGAGTTCATTTGTTGCAAGCCCCTGTCTCCCAAGGCGTCTGGGCAAAGAGCAGAGGAAGTGGGTGAGCGAGAGCATAGCTAAAGGAAGATCCAATCTATTCCAATGCAGTGGCGTTTAGTTCAGCAACAAGTCATGATACGCATAGGAAAGCGCTGCTTGGTTGAGGGTATGTCTTAGCCCTCAACATTCGTGCCGTCCATGGAATAGAGCGGCATCTACATCCGGCAAGCTGGAGAAAAGCCCGGCATTGCGTTCACTCGCGCTTCCAGAAATACATATTGCTTACCTAGGGGGGCAGCACATGCTTCATGGACCAGGCGATATTGTAAGTTTCCTCATAGTAATATATCAAATCCCAAGGTACCTATCTTTAGATCGATCTAGGATAGAACAAGTCTACCAGGAAGATAGGTAGGGAAATTACCTGTATCTAAAGCCTTTTGTTCATCCTGGACTAGCCAGATTAGTCTAATTTAGCTTTAGATATTAATGTATCTACTACTTTAATATTAGACTTTAGAAAAAAAGGCAGCCGCTCTATGCAACTAGAATATCTACAGAGCCTAGGCCTATAGGATCAAATTATACAACGATTCCGAGTCAAAAACCTCTTATAGTAGTATCAAGGAGTGTTATGGGTATAGTGCACTTGACAACTGATAGCTAGCGACTTAGAAGCGGCTTCACTCCGGTTAACAGAACTTGTCGATCAATTGATCAATTAATTAACTCCGTAGTGACACTGCTAATAAAAAAGATCCAGATACAGGGCTGAATTAGACACAGACAGGCACCATCGCGGCTCACAGGTGCTGACAATCAAACGGGGAGTCGCCATGCGTTTGTAGCATAAATTTGTATAAGCTCTCCATACTCATCCCCAGGTTTACTCTCGCGGCTGGCAAGACGGAAGAGAGTCATTGATCTCCAGAAAGAAGGGTCATGCGGATAATGCACCCATAAGTACTGTACAAGGATAGTAACTGTTTGACTACTTAAGACGTTGCGGGGCTTGTCTACTTGCCACCAGATTTCTACCAGTGATAAGATAAACAGAGAAGAATCGAAGAACAACGCTATACATCAGCCAGTCCAAAAGCCATGCTTATGGTAGTTACAAACACAAACAGCAATGTTATCATGAACCTAGGGACCATGGTGTGTGAAGTTTGTCACCCCGTTCATAGTCTCCGAGTCGAAGCTTCTGTGCTCCTATTAGTATCACCTGCATGCATAACAAGGCGTCAATCTAACTCACTTCTGAAGAGAAGCCAGCGAATCGCGGTGACAAAGCGATGTGTTGATAGACATTAACGACATTGCCCTCAGCAGTTCTTTCCCGAAGATAGGGCCTAGCCCCCAAAAAGATCGTCAAAAATCATGAGTTTCTGCTGGTACTACATCATTCAAACGCACAAATGAAGCAAAACTCAAGGGAGAGCCAAAGAAGAGTAACGAAGGGGATAAATAGAAGAGGTAGTGACTGGAAGGGAGATCCTACCCATCAAAGCCTCTGGTGGAGGAGGAGGGGGGGGGGAAGGAGGAAGGCAACGGCCAGCGGGTTTCCTGTGTAGGCTGTGTTGGTGAGGATGTCGAGCATTATGTAGTTGACGTGGCCGGGGGGTGGCATGTTGGGTGGTTTGGTGTTGTTTTGTATAGTTTATGGTGGGTGGGGTTGGTGTGGAGGAGGGTCAAATGTGATTGATCTATAGATATTTTTATAGTTATTGGCTTACATCGCTTGTGAGTTATCGCTGTAGATTATTCTACTTGTAGTTATCTACTTTTTGTTGACAAATCATTGCTACAATGCTGGAATCGTATTATTTTCGCTTGGCCGATTTGTTTATAGCTCGTATTCAGGGTATAAGCCGGTGGTTGCATTTTTTACAGGTGGCTTGTCCAACACAATGCTTCGCCAGCCCCCAGATCTCCCGCTCATCATATCATTAAGCTACATGTAGACGATCTTACTCCGAATCGCTGTCGACCACAAATCCAGCGCGCATCCGCCGGCGTGAGGTGCTCGGAGTCTTGGAGGAATTACCACTGCTTTTAGTGTTGTTTGCAGAGCTTGTACCGCTAGTAGAGCCGAATGACCCGAGTACATTGGGTGGAGACCCGAAAGGTCTCGTGCCGGTCTTTCTTCCGAGGGGGTTCGAGGTAAAACGATCAGGAGTAGCGGTAGAAATATTGGTAGAACCCAGGACCCCAAAATTGACTGGAGCTCCAAATAGACTCTTGCCGGATTTTGTACCTGGGGACTTTATTGTAGAATGATCAGAAGTAGCCGTGGGGCCTGTCTCCGTACTGAATATAGTACCCTTGGGAAAAAATATATTGGAGCTCGGAGCTGTTTCAGGGGTCACAGAAAATGTGGACTTATTTTGAGTTGAGAACAATGATGCTGCACTATCTGAAACGGAGCATTGCGGAGTAGATCCGGTACCGAATATGCTGCGAGGAGCAGGGTCCCGTGTTTGTGTAGAGGCTGCGGAAGAACGGCTAGAATACGAGCTAGAGGTTTTGGCCTGCTCGATATCACAGGATGCCACAGTAAATGGGCTAGCACTTGGCTGCGCTGAAACTATCCAAATGATTAGTGATATTTGCGGCAATTCAGCCTACACACTTACAAGAAGGACCGTTTTTCTCTGAGTCCTCGTATTTGTCAGTGCTTCTGAAAGGAGTCGAAGTCCTGGCATCAGATACAGGGCTCTGCACTTGATCATATCCCAAGTCAGTTCCTGCATGCCGTGTCCTGGTCAACAGAACCTTACTGAAAACCATGGGTTTTGATAGCGTTGGCCTCTGTGTGCTGAAAAGGCGGAGTGTGCTTAAGCCTTCTTGCAATCTGCGCAGCTCTTCAGACAAGCACTTTCGCTCTTGCTCAACCGAGAATGGTTCACTAGCGAGATCTTGAATCCTCTCATCGCTCAAGTTGTTGATAGTCTGGGCCGTGAAAATGGTTTCCAGGGGGGCGAGCAAGCAGTTCTCAATGCCAAGGATCGCAACGTTATCCACAAAGGTCACTATAGCGGTCTAGAAGAACTCAGATAAGTTGTTAGGAGGGTAGATATGCGGTTCAAGTTGGCAGATGTCACTAACATCATAGTAAGCTTGCATCTGATCAATGCTTTCCGCCGCAGCGAACTCATTTCCCTCTGTTTCTGAACCTATAGTAGCTTTTTTGAAGTCATTCAAGGTAAAGGGGGCATCCGCAGAAGCATTCTTTGACATTAACAGTCTTTTTTCTAGTGCTTTGAACTGGCGGTCAATTCGGGATTTTTGGATCTTAGAAAGAAAGCTCTTTCCTACAGGCAGAGGGTGTCCGCGTTTCGTGTAAGCTGTCAATTCTTTCAGCTTCGCCAGGAGGGACTCTTTCATCTTGTCGAGTTCCGGATCGATAAGAGACGTGGCTATCAACGAATATGTGTGCTCGGTCGTGAGGTGTTGCAGGACAGAATGGATAAAATATCTCACTACCCACCAAGCATGCATCATATGCTCACGAGCAATTTCCTCCCAAAGTCTGGCCTGGTCACGAAACAGATCTCCGACAAGCAATTGATTGGCACTTCCGGGAAGCTCGATACCTCGTTTTCGACGCGCTTGGCTGTTGAGTTCGAATTCAAGAGACTCGCGGCTGACGCATGAGTATTTCCAGTCTCTCATATAGGGTTTGGCACTCAACGCTGCGATGTCCGAACGTGATAGGCTCTGATTCCAACTATTTATAATAGTGCGTCGCTTGCCCCTGATACTCATGGCCTCAGCGAAGCACTCATTCAGTTCTCTAATCATCGCCCGGAGGCGGCGATCATCCTGGCTCATGAGAATACATGCTGGCCCATCTTCGAAGAACCTGTCTGAATACATGCCGTTCAATGCCTGGCCTGTAATCTTTTCGAAGCCGGTACTTATGCCAAGAAGAAAGCCTCGCTGTTGCTGCAGGCTTGAACGAGCCTCCCCAAGCGTCGTGAGTCTGCTCTGCCGAATCTCGATTTTCTTTCGGACATCTGTGACCAACTCGGGAAGATTGCGGCGAATGTGTTTGAACAATATGTTACTCAGCCGACGACGAAGACTATATATGCCAACGTTCTCACGAGGGATTGAGGCCCACCGGCTCTGTTCAAAGAACGCAGCTTCTTTTTCGTCTCGAGCATCATCTGATGCACCTCTCGTCTCAAACGAACGATTGCGTAACGCATGCCAGCCAAGCTGCAAGGATACTTTATCATTTCTGAGGAACTGCAGGTATGTATCCTCCTCTTCTGAACTGGGCTCCAGGACGTCCGGCTGGGTAATGATACCAAGCGTTCGCTCTCGTTGCGGGTCAAACTTTCGGGCCATGTCCAGGACCTCCTGTAGATGGTAGTCGGCCTTCGCCGTGATGACCGCCATAATGATGCTGCGGGTGTTCTTCATGTAGCTCTCGGTGGTGCCCCGGACGATGCTGATGCCCTTGCGGCCTTGGTCCTGGCTGGTTGAGTAGTACAGGCCTGGCAGGTCCACCAACGTCAGCTCGGGCTTGTCTGGGCCAGAGATTTCCACCTTGAGCACGTCATCACTGAAACCGGCGTTCACGGATTCCGTAATTTCCATGCACTCTTTGGCTTTCTCGATTAGTGAGGGGAGGTCGTCGCCATTGGAGAAAGCCTCCGCGGTGAATCCACGGAGTCTCTGTCTCTCCTCTTCCTTCGTACGCGATGGACCTGGTCCGATGGAGACGTTGATACTACTTGACGGTCGCCGGCGGAGAATGACTCAGGTCGCGAACCGCGTGCACACATTACTCTTGGCTGGGAATCGAACGCGTGAGATGGCCTCCAGGACCGAACTCTTGCCGCTGGATTGATTGCCACAGACAATCAGCTGGGGCAGCTCCACCAGGGCCCCAACGCCGATGGTGCGCAACTCATCGATGATATCCAGAACTCGAGATTGCTCTGACTGCAGCTGGCGCATTGCTTGGTCGGCCGGTGATGATGTGATGTTCGACGACATGATGCTGGTGATAAGGCGGTCTTCTTAGGCCCAGGCTCGATAGGATGGGGAGAGGCTCAAAGAGTCAAGTAGGGTGAACTGATGGCACAGAAGTCTGACTTCAGGAAAGAGGAGATAACACTTAACAAGGACTCGGGTTGAGTAAGAGTTGCAGTGGGAAGTGAATGAATACCATGTGCAAAAGAAGCGTAGCGCATGCGCTAGAAAATCACCCCTGGCAAGACTGTCGACTAGACGCTCTTCCATAAGCGCTGGCCACGAACCTCGTCAGCGCCATGATAGAGATTAAAAATGTGAAAGCCTCTATTTGAGATGATTGAGTCTCCAACCTTAAAGCTGCATTGAGATTTGATACTACTGTTGGAGTTGAGATCACGTACCTGCCATAGTCGGCAAGTGCAGCCGGCACACCACAAGGCTGATAACTTCATAGTAATAAATGTTTTTTAAACGAACCGGGCATAGAGACAATGCGGGTCAAAGAATCACAATGAACGTCATAATATGGGTTTTATTGCTAAATCTACAGCACTATAATACAAAGCCGCCGTCGACTATTCGGTTTCACAAGGTCACGTCTCATGGTAATCTCGCCCTTACCCGCCCTTCCCCCCCTCATCATCATCATTCACAACGCGAGTACCTGATCTACTCTGCAATCTCCCACTTCCTAGAAAACGCCATAAGACTTTTTGGGTCATAGAATCATCACATGCATGCAAAGCCTGCTTTACACAGGAGGTGGCTGGTAGCGTAGCGGCACCACCCATCGGTTGCCAAAGTCAATTCCGTGGCGTCGTCGACTGCCATATTTCCTCCACACAATCTGAGGGATTCCAATGTCTGCTACCGAGAGATTCCATGATAGTCCTTCTCCCGAGAGCAAGGCGTTGACGATACCAGTCTTTGGAGCGCCTAGGCAAACCACTGACTTAGCATTGACGCAGACTCGACCGCCTTCCACCACCGTCGCTTCGCCTGTATCATATTAGAGACCAGCCGCAGTTTCAATCAACGTCCAAGGAAGAAAGACTCACCACTAATAGCAGAAAGACCGGAGGGGACGTCCACAGACAAGACTTCAAGATTACTCCTGTTGGCCCACGAAATCATTTCGAAGGCTACTGCTTGATCGTCTGTGCGAAGGTCCTCAAAGGCAATGTGAATACCAAATAGTGCATCGACCACCAAGTCGGGAGCAAACTCGGAGGTTGTCAGTCGGGCTGAGAGATCTTCCCACCGATGCACTCGACCGCCGATCTTCTTGAACACGTCGAGTTGCTTGCGGCAATTCTCTAACAGCTCGTTTTCGTGCTCAATTCCCAGCATACAGACGGTGACACGGTGACCCCTGTTGCGCAGATGGCGAGCAGCGGATATAGCCCGTGCTCCAGTCCGGTGATTGCCTGTGAGTATAAGCATTGTCGGGGCGGCCGCATCACTAGTCAGAAGGCCGACGGCGGCTTCCGCAATGCCTCGCCCAGTGTTTTCTGTTATCATGTCCTCGGTGAGGCCGAGCTCCGCGACCGCAATCTGCTCAACCTCAAGAGTCTGGAGCGGACTCACAGTTGGACAGCTTCTGTTGGTAGTCGTGAGGCGCAGAGAGGCACCAGGCACACCGGGACCGCTTATCGGCGATGCCGAGACGGGAGTTTTATTCGGGCGTGGGCTGGTGGTTCGAGACGTGCTCAATTGACTGCGACCAAGCGAGTTGACCTGTGCAGGGACCAATGGCTGTCCGAGAATAGCACTGCCTTTGCGAGACGGTGGCGCCCTGGAAGACAGCGTGCGCTCACGTCCTGAGTAGGTTCCGCTGCTAAGCTTCGCGTCGCTCGGGACGTGATCAGTAAGCTCCTCCTCACTCTCCTCAAGACTGTCGAGAACGTTTTCCGTCCAATGCAGGTTTCTCCCACCGTTCGTTCCGGGTTTCGGTCTTCTGTTGAAACTGACCAAGCGTTCCTCATCGGCGGTAGTGTCGTCATTACGAATCTCCTCAAAAACCCGTCTTTTGTCGAACTTGGAAAGATTGCTCTGAAAATCGAACTCGCCCAATTCCTGGATATCCGTGGCGTCTTCTGTCGCCCAGCCATTCGGGTCCTCAGCATAACTGGCTCTGCCCTTCTTCTTCCGCCGCTGCTTGTTGCGTGTCTCAGCGAGTTGTGGGTGCGAGGGCTCGGTAAAGGCTGTCTGGCGCCAGCCCCTGGTCTTCGGGTTTGTATTGGCTGCTCCATCGTGTTCGTTGACAACTTTGGAGACTTTAGGCGCACCACCGCGACGATTGGTCTTGGGTCCGTAATGTAAGCTCTGTTGCAAAGGGGGTGCAGTTTGTGTCGCGATTCCACTCTCGGGTGGGGCCTTGTTCACATCTAGCTCAAGGTTGCTGAACGGTTCATTAAGGACAGCAGCCTGATCACGAACGACTTGCTGCGATAGCTGAGGGTGTTGGGAGCTCGAAGGTGCCGCTGCTTCTGGGCTGTGGTCGACTGGTTTTGAGGGAGGTTTCGAGAAACTCAGAATCGCTGGGTCCACAAAAGGCTGTGGTGCTGATGGCGCGGGTGGCGCAAAAGTAGCACCCACTGCCTCCTTGTGAGAAAATGGAGCAGGGGGGACAGGGGGCTGCTGGGCAGTGGGCTGGCCTGATGGTGCTATTGAGAGGTCCGCAATATCCGGAGCGTCGACGGAGTAGGACGGAAGTGGGTGACCGATCCACGATAGCTTGACTAAGAAGTGGGGATCATGTTGATTAGCGATGATTCTTGGTCAAGCCTGGAGAAACTGTTCAAAAAGATGTGTTGAAGAATTGCTCTACCAACCATTCCGTAGAATTAGACGCTGGCCGATGACATTGGCCACTTCTCCTTGCACAGTTGCATTTGGTGGCGTTCGCAGAGTCACCAGCACATCGTAGCCGATAAATTCAGACGCCATGGTCAGTAGATGAGCAGGCCAAGACCAAGCATGCTACGGGGCCAGATCAGAACCGAAAGGGCACGACGAGAGATACTTCAATGACATGGACAGTGAAATGAAACGAGAGAGTGGGAATGGTCAGCTTCGCTGTTACAGCTTCGGAGGGTGAACGTCACGTGTCAGTCCGGTCCTTTTTATCGATAAGGTGCGGTGGGGGGAAAAAGAGGGAAGCTGCAGCACCTTACCTACTGAGTAGTACGCTCGGCAACGATCTATATTCTACACAGATATGATCCGACCTGGAGTCTTCTCTGGTCTCTATTTTGATTATAATTTCTTTTATGACTCTATGAAGCAGGCAAGGTGCTTGAGATCTTGGCTTTACCAGAAAGTCACTAACGGTGATCTTCCCCCCCCTTATCTACTTTGTAACTTTGTAGCAAGGGAGGTAGAGATTCGAAAGGTCTAGACTCAGCACTAAGCAACGATCTTTCCCCACAACTTCGGACAACGGCTTTCAAACCACTCCAACCGATCCTATTCTATGTTGTGCTGCGGCGTGTTGTTGATATCCAGCAATGTCTCATTAATGAGCAGCAAGATCTCATTACAGAGACGCAACGACATCGAATTGAGACATTGAGAAAGGCCGGCTCCCCTACAAGCCTCCCTTGGTGCTTAGCAGCAGAAACTCAAATCCGTGCATGGAGTCCCTATAGATGCGAAGAACAGCATTTACTCACCCAAAGAAAAACCAGGCACGTTTTCGCCGACTAAGAAGAGGAACTTCGGCGATTGCTGGTGCAAAATGCGCTCGAAAACAAAGGCAAAAGACGGAGATACGAATTCTGCGCAGAGCGGTTGATCAAGCCCGGCAGTCCTTGCTCACAGCATGTGATTTGTGTATAGGTAATTTCAATTATGGGTACTTGCAGAGTACGCTGTACAGGTATGTGATATATCCTCAATTGGGTCTCTTCCTTATTCCCTCGGCAGCTTCCTCATACCCTTCTACCCGAATAATTAAAAATGTACTAAAGGGAAGCAGCAGGCCAGTCATTGTAGTTCTCGTCGGGTACCCGATAGGGTCCGTAGTGCACAGTCTTGCCCCGATCATTCTCGGCGAAAGGAATGCCATTCTTGATGCGCGAAATTACATCCTGATATCGTTAGTTGAGCATTCAGGAATGACCTCGAAAAATCAGCCTACTCACCGGGTTATAGATAAAGGGCCTCGCAAAGGTTATCAAGTCCAGCTTCCCTTCTTTGACCAGCCGATCCGCCTCCTCAGGTGTATAATCATGGTTTGCCATGAGTAAGGACGGGCTGCCGGGATACTTGACCAGCGGGCCAAGGTCCAAGACAGGGTCGTACCCAGGGGGCAGAGGGAATTCCTCGGGTCGACCACTGCGTCCGAAGAAGTCACCGGTGCCTGCATTGGGATCAATTCCGCGGCGGCCAAGGTTAACGATGCCCACTCGGCGGTCAACGAGCGCCTTGATCAAGAACGTGTAGGTCTCTTTCATCTCCTCAAAAGTGGTCGCGGAGTCATTGTAGAAGTCCGTGGGGTTGATCTTGACGCAGACTAGCTCGGGTCCCCCGAATACCTCGCCAATGGCATCGACTAATTCAAGGGTGAATCGGCAGCGATTTTCTACTGAACCTCCATAGCTATCTGTTCGCTTGTTTGAACGACTTGTGTTTGTTAGTTGTTGAAGACTTTAGGGGAGGAATACCTACATGTTGAGGAATTGTTGGGGTAAATAACCGCTGGGTTCGCGATATGTATCAGTACCAATCCTGTGACCAAGTGATATCGCATATACTTACCCTTGGGCCAGCAGCTCAACGCCGTCAAAGCCTGCATGTTTAGCCAGCAGAACGGAGTGTCGATAGGTATCGATCACGTCACGCGGGTTCTTGATTTCCTCAACGTTATCCGTATGCCCCTACATCAGGTTGTGGTCAGCGATATCCTCAATAAGGCACAGGTGTGGAGTGACGTGATCCCATACCGGCTGACCCGGAAGGTCACGATATTTTCCCCCTTCAGCTTTGATGCTGGATGGCGCCAGGACACGTCCACCCTTTTCTTTCATGATTGGCATTTGGTCATGCTGAGCCCGACCTATCAGATCTGCATGAGTATCACATGGCGACATCACCCATCTTTGTTAAGCTCATCCACCTACCTGCGTGCCAGGCTTGGAAAAAGATCTTCCCACCGGCTTCATGGACGGCATCGGTCACTTTCCGCCATGCCTCGGCATGCTCCATCTCGATCATGACGGGCGACCATTGCCAGTCGCAGCCAGTCCAGTCTACAAAGGTGCCCTCGTTCACAATCAGGCCGACGCCGTCCCTGGCTCTGTCTGCGTAATGCTTGACTTGTGCTGCACCGGGCATGCGGTCGAGGCAGCGGTTCCGGGTCATAGAGCCCATGACCACACGGTTTCTCAGCGGAAGCTTTCCGCCGACAATGATGGGCTCTAAGAGGCTTGACATCTTGGAGTGCCTTTTGGATGTTTATAATTTGTATAATAGTCGAACTGGGTGGAAAATAGGAGTTTCGAGGTTGAGATTAAAATTGAGCATTAGCGATGAAAGCGGACACGATTGCAGTCCTTATATACCTGTTCTTCGTGCATTTTTACTGCTTCTGGTAGCTTCCCGGTGAGGAGATTATGATTAGTAGTGAGTGTGGATGAGCATCCACCTGATATCATGGGTGGTGGTCGCATGTAAAAAGTGACTCCATACATCGGGGTGGTTTCGGAGATTTCGGAAAAGAGCCAATTGAGATACAGGAATCCCGATGTATGGAGAGGCTGTGGGGCCGCTGCCTCCGCTCCAATCCACCACTGGGAATCCTTCAACCCCGACCTCTTTTATGTACTTTACTTCTACTCCGTACACCTCATCCACCCCGTCACTCCGAAACAGCATGAAAGCCCCAAAAGCATGCCTGCAATGCCGATCCTCCAAACGAAAATGCACTCGCCTCGGCCCAGGCGAGCCCTGCAACGCATGTCAGCAGCGACGAATCAAATGTAGTGCCGAGTTGCGAAGGCAAAACCCGGTGGGAGTGAACAGCGAGCCAAATCCCGAGCCGGTGGTGGTTCTCAGCGAAGAACAGCAATCTCGCAATGAGCCTGTCCGGCATCATCACCCAACCTCGGACCCATTTCGATTCCCCTGGGAGACCACTGTGGAGCTGGTCGACCTGTATCTCGCCAAGGTCCACGATAGGCCGCATAGTATCTTCCACCCGGCGACATTGCGGGCCCAGGTGCGCAATGGCACCGTGGGAAAGGCCTTACTGTACGCTGTCTGCGCCCCCGGGGCCAAGTTCTCTTCATACCCGGACCGACGCGACCTGGAAGCGCGGTTGACCGGGGAGGCCAAGCGGCTGCTCCAAGGCGACCTTGAGAATGTCTGTCTCGAGAACATGCAGACCTGCATCCTGATTGCGACCCTGAGTGCGGGAAATTGTGAGCCATCTTCGGAGGCACTCTTCGTTCGTACGAGATGTCCTTACTGCTTTCCATCTTTTCTCTCTGTGAAGGGTTCAGCCGATTCACAAATCACTAGGAATCGCCACCTCAATGGCCGAGATCATGTCGCTCGACTCCTCCCCAGCGATGAACGGATCCCTCATCACGCGCGAAATCATCCGCAGAGTCTGGTGCTCGCTCTACGTGGCGGACCGCTGGTGTTCCTCGGGGCTCGGTCTCCCCCGTCACATGGACGAATACAGCAAGCCCTACGGGCTGCCTATAGACGAGATCACCTTCCAGTCTCTACCACCCGACACGAGCAACGATTCAGAAGCACCGCCGCCGACAGTACACCTCGAACCTACCATATTGAAAATTGAAACTCGGCCTCTGGGCGCACATGGTGTCGCTGGTGCGATTCTTCGGCCCGATTCAGGACCTTAACCGTCAGGCCGCTCGCGGCTGCACCGACACCGTCGAACTGGACCAGGAGGTCCAGGACTTAGGCGAACAGCTCGAAGCGTGGAACAAGATGCTCCCCGCCGAGACGCAGATGACGGTGCCCAACCTACACAGTCACCAGCAGTCCGGACGAGGGGGACTCTTCATTGCTCTGCACCTGGCGTATCACCATTACTCCACCCTGCTGTACTTCCGTTTCCTCGAGGACGACCAAACCCATACCCAAAGCCACCACCGCACGCAAGCCCCTTCATCCAAGCCATCATCCCATAACTCCCGCATCTACATCCGCCGCTGCAAGCACCACGCCTCCTCCTTCAGCAACCTCCTCCACCTCGCCCGGCAAATCAAGGGTTGCGAAAACAATTACCCGACCATCGGCCACATGACCACCGTCTCCTCCTCCGTCCTCCTCCACACTCTCCTCCTGGGCGACCCGACAGAACTCGAGGGCGCGCGCGCCGCGCTGAATGCCAATTTTGAGGTGTTGATCGAGCAACAGCAGTTCTGGCCAAACACGAAAGCCATGGTAATTCCCCCCGCCCCCCCCAAAAAAACCCAAGAACACATTCAGATCATACTGACCCATCCACCAACCAGATCAACAGACTAATGACCTTCCAAAACATCTGCCTGCTCTCCACGGAATCTCACAAATTCGACGGCTGGATGGTCCGGTGCATCCTCGAGCACTCCCGCGCATTGGGTCAGCGCGAGCTGCCGTGCGTCCCGGCCAATGTGTTGCTAGATGTGGAGTCCGAGAGTATGGCGCTCAAGGCGAGAGAGTGGATGGAGCAGGGTAGGTATATGGATTTTGAGGCTTCCACAGTAACAAGCCGGTAGTGCGGTGCGTGCGGTACGAGAAATTTGCTTTCCGCCCCACCCCCGTAAAAAAAGGCCTTCATATCCTCAATGTTCGTGTAAGAACTAGATGTGCTACTTCCGAAGCCCTAGATTATCCCTCGATGCTGTCCGGCATCCAACGTTCCTGGTTGTATTTGTATATACTTACCGGGATGACACCTAGCTTTGCTGCTACTGCTATAGACCAGTCAAAAGAAAGACTGTCGTATTTCGTGCTCAGAACCTCCAACATCACCCAACCCACGCGGCAAAACAAAGGATTCAAGCTGTATACCTTCAACCTACCAAGTCACCGTATCGTCTTGACGTATACATCTGTCCTTCTACCCCGTTTGCCTCTGTACCTGGATATCCTGAATATTGGTTAGAGCAATAGAATCGATTGTATTCATAATGATAACCATCCAGCTAACACCATCCGCAATCCCGACCTCGACAGCCCCCCCCTAAGCCAGGACAAACTACGGGGACCCATCTACTCCGTTTCACACAAGTAGATCTTTGGTAGAATCTCTTCGCTAAATCTATGTATACCGAGTTACGAGGTATTTCCTAGAGGAGTAGCTTTGCAGAAGCCCGGAGAGCGATACAACAGCACCCATCATACGTCTTCGCTGGAGAGGGAGGACAAATCTGGATACCGGCGGGGGTTAAGGATTGGATGGGATCGGTGATGACTACTGGGTATGATTAGCGCCATCCATGGGCACAGCGTTGCACGGATGGACAGGTAGGTAGGTAGGTAGGTAGGTAGGTTGGTTGGGGGGTT